>NW_026691139.1:0-300000 GCF_020826845.1 Diceros bicornis minor | reverse complement strand
TAATTTCAAAAGAATGGCTCTACTGTAATTTCTTTCATAATTTGCCTACATACAATTGTCTGCCTAATCTTTTGCTCCTGTAATGATAAAGGAGAGGTCCCTTAAATTCCATATTTTCCTCAAAGATTCCCTTGACAAAATTGACTCTTGAAAAGAAGATATCTTCAATAAGGCAACCAATTAAATTCCACATGAGGTCAAGACACAAGGATGTGCTCCCTACCCTGGCTGACTCCTACCTTTCCTTTCTTTACAAATTTTGTTGTTTTTGTTGTTGTTCTACAAACTTATTCCCAAAACTATGCAGGTTTGCCAGGAGAAGACCTGATTCTGTTCTGTCTAGCAAGAATTTATAATTAGCAAATTCCTCCTAGTTTTATTCCAAGGATGAAATTGCATGTCTCTTCATTAAGTTTTTTTATATTAATCACCTCACTCATTGATTCATTTATTTTCCCAGCAAATTTTTTACTATCTGACTAAAATGTGTCAACTACAATATTATAATCTACAGATGAAAATAAGACTAGGATAAATTTCCAGCTCTCATAGACTAATGGTGATGTTGGTTTAAAAATAATCAAAATACAGTATGATAGATAAAAGTGCTAACTGCTATGGAGGCACAGAGGAGGAAGTAAGAAACTATATTTGAATGAACCAGGAAGAGCTTCCCAGAAGAGCTGGGTCATAAACATTGTGTAGGTGCTCACCAGGTGCAGAGGAAGAAAATGGGCTTCTAGGGGGCAGGAGAGAAATGACAGAGCAGGCAAGTCAGAAGAATCTAGGCATTTTTTCAAAGAAGACACACGAATGGCCAATAGGTACATGAAGAGATGCTCAACATCACTAATCACTAATCAAAACTACAATGAGATATCATCTCACACCTGTTAGAATGGCTATTATCAAAAAGATAAGAAATAACAAGTGTTGGTGAGGATGTGGAGAAAGGGGAACTCTTGTACACTGTTGGGGGGAATATAAATTAGTACAGCCACTATGGAAAACAGAATGGAGTTTCTTCAAAAAATTGAAAATAGGGCTGGCCCCGTGGCTTAGCGGTTAAGTGCGTGCGCTCTGCTGCTGGCGGCCCGGGTTCGGATCCCGGGCGCACACAGACGCACTGCTTCTCCAGCCATGCTGAGGCCACGTCCCACATACAGCAACTAGAAGGACGTGCAGCTATGACATACAATTGTCTACTGGGGCTTTGGGGGAAAAAATAAAATAAATTAAAATTAAAAAAAAAAAAAAAAAAAATTGAAAATAGAAATATCATATGATCCAGCAATCCCACTTCTGGGTATGTATCCAAAGGAAATGAAAACACTATCTCAAAGAGATATCTGCACTCCCATGTTCATTTCAGCTTTGTTCACATGGAAACAACCTAAGTGTCCATCGATGGATGAATGGATAAAGAAGTTATGGTGTACCTATGCAATGGGATATTATTCAGCCATAAAAAAGAAGGAAAACCCATCTTTTGTGACAACATGGATGGACCTTGAGGGCATTATGCTAAGTGAAATAAGTCAGACAAAGACAAAAACTGTATGTTCTCACTTATGTGGAATCTAAAAAGGCCAAAATCATAGAAATAGTAGAATGGTGGTTGCCAGGGGCTGGGGAGCGGGGAAATGGGGAGATGTTGGTCAAAGTGTACAAACTCCCAGCTATAAGATGAATAAGTTCTGGGGATCTAATGCACAGCATGGTGACTATAATTAACAATATTGTATTATACACTTGAAAATTGTTAAGAGTAGAGCTTAAATATTATCACCACAAAAAATGGTAATTATGTGAGGGAATGCAGGTGTTAACTAACTTTATTGCGGTAATTATTTTGTAATATATATGTGTATCAAACTATTACATGGTATACCTTACATATGTTATATGTCATAATATCTCAATAAAGCTGAAAAAAAAGAAGAGTCTAGGAAAATAAAATTCAGCCAGAGACTAAAGGGTCTCTATCTCAATCATCTTGAGGACATGGGAGATTCATCAAAGATTTTCAAGCACAGATTGAAATATACACACTTAAGGCCATAATTACCTCTACATAATATATATTATTTTCCTTTTTCTAGTGCAGAATGTTAGTATGTTGTTTATTTAATTTGGCTGTTGTTCTCTCTATGTATGATTTTATTGATGTTCGAACTCTTAGCAGCCCAAAGTGGGCCAGAACCATTTCTTGTTTAATTAACTCTTTCCCTCCAAGTGCCTAGTGAGGACTCATCGAGTTCTACTTCATGATAGGAAAGCATTCTCTTCTTGGAAAAGAGCTTGGTTGTTGGGCCATCAAGATGTATCCCATCTTTGTGCTTACTTACTGCCACTTTGCCCTTGAGAACACTTCTGTTTTATTTCACAGGCTTGATATGGCCTTAGTTCTTGTTTGGGTCCTGATGGTGAGGAACCGAATCATTTTAGTGAAGCAGAAAGCCCTGTGCAGCCTATGAAACACAGGTCAATCCTGGGGGTAATGGGTTTAGGAAATACTGCCTTTGTGAGATATAACTTAGCAAATTAAAAGAAAAATAGTAGCCTTTTGTATCCAGCCTTAATGGAATAACAGATTTACCCTCCCACCATAAACAGCTGGAACACTGGACAAAATACGAGAAACAATTGTTTTTAGATGTTTGGGTGTAGGCACTGCATGTCTGTCATCTCTGATAAAATATATTTTTTTAAATATTGATCGAGCATCAGTGACCTGTGGAATAACACTAGGTGGTCTAACACGTGTAATTTGAGTCTTAGGGAGAGGGCAAGATTATTTAAAGAAATAATGGACAAAAATTTTGTAAATTTGATGAAAACTGTAAATCTATAGATTCAAGAAATTCAACAAATTCCAAGCCAGATAAACATACACACATGAATGCACAAAACATGCCAAGGCCTATCATAATTAAATTGCAAATAATCAGCAATAAAAAGAAAAGGCTTTTTAAAAAAAATAGAGAAAAAGACACATTAACCACAGGTGAACAAAATAAGAGAATAACTATAGACCTATTGCGAAAAAATTCTGCAAGATGAAACCAGAAGCCAATGAAATGACACCTATAAAGTGCTAAAGAGAAAAAAACTGTCAACCTACATTTCTATATCCATTGAAAATATCCTTTAATGTATCTTACCTAATACCTTTTAATAATAAAGAAATAAAAAGTTTTTTAGACAAACAAAAGTTGTCACTAGCAAACTTGTACTTAGAAGCATTACAGGTTGTTCTTTGGGAAAATGACACAATATAGAGACTTGGATCTTTGCAAAGGATTGAGATTGAAGAGTGCCAGAAATGGTAAATATGTGAGTAAACAAAAAATATTTTTCTCATGTTTTAATTCCTTAAAAGATAAATTTCAATTAAAAATATAATCAATATATATTTTTTGTAATATATGTAGAAAAAAAATATGAAAAATTCACAAAAGACAGGAAAGGAGACAGGATGTGTAGTGTTTTAAGATTCCTACATTATTCCTACATGTAATAGTGATTGAATGTAGACTGAAAAGTTAAGAATGTACGTCATAAGGAAGCAACCACTTCAAGAAAAAAGGGAGAGATAGTAAGTAATAGTGCAGATGAAATGAAATAATAAAAAATATTGAATATATATAACAGAAGTCAGGAAAAGAGAAAAAAAGGAACACAGAACAAATGGGACAAAGAGAACATACATAGTAAGATGATGGATTTAAATGCAACCATATCAATAATTACATTATATCTAAATGGTTTACACAGTTCAATTAAAAGGCAGAAATAGTAAGACTGAATAAAAAATATAACCTAATTTTATGCTGTCTACAAAAAATCTACTTTAAATATTAAAAAAAAAAGTCAAAGGAAGAAAAAATGGATAACATGCAAACACTGATCATAGGGAAACTGAAGTGTCTCTTAATATCAGACAAAGTAGAATTCAAAACAAGGAATATTATTAGAGATAAAGAAGCCATTTCATAAGGCTAAAGAGGTCAATTTATCAAAATGCCATAACAATCTTAAATGCATGTGCCTACAATAACAGCTTCAAAATACATCAAGCAAAACTGGCAGATCTGAAAGGAGAAATAGACAAATCTACAATTAAGGTTGGAGATATTAATAACCCTCTCTTAGTAATAGAAAAACTAGATGGAAATCAGTAAGATTAGAAGAGATTTGCTCAACACAGCAACCTACTTGACATATGCATAGACCACTCCATGCAAAAACTGCAGAATAAGCATTCTTTTAAAAAACACATGAAATATGCACTCGGATAGATTATGTTCCACATTGGAGGAGTTGTGGAGTAACTGGAACTCCCATTCATTGCTGATAGGATGTAAAATGGTAAACCATTGTGGAAAACAGTTTCACGGTTTCTTATAAAGTTAACATATGCTTACCATACAACCAAGCAATCCCATTCCTAGGTATTTACACAAGAGAAAGGAAAACACATACCCACAAAAAGACTTGTACATGAATGTTCACAGAAACTTTATTCATAATAACCAAAACTGTAAATAACTCAAATGCTCATCAATAAGTGGTAAATTGATAAGCAAATTACGGTATATGCGTACAAAGGAATTCTACAATAAAAAATAACGAACTGGGCCGGCCCCATGGCTTAGCGGTCAAGGGCGCACGCTCCGCTGCTGGCGGCCCGGGTTCGGATCCCGGGCGTGCACCGACGCACCGCTTCTCCGGCCATGCTGAGGCCGCGTCGCACATACAGCAACTAGAAGGCTGTGCAACTATGACATACAACTATCTACTGGGGCTTTGGGGGAAATAAATAAATAAATAAAAAGAAGGGACTTTCTCCCCACCCCTGTTAAAAAAAAACAAAAAAAAAACCGAACTACTGACACAGTCAACAACATGGATGAATCTCAAAACATTATCCTGAGCAAGAGAAGTCAGACACAAAAATATATATACTAAACAATTCCATTTATATGAGGTCCTGAAATGACAAATCTAATTTAAACTGACAGAAAGCACATACGAGTAATTTGTAATTCTGGGAGAAAGGGAGTAATTGACTAGGAAAGTACATAAGGAAATTTTTTAGGGTGACAAAATGTTCTATATCTTGATTTTGGTGGTGGGTTACATGACTATTCTCAAATTCACCAAACTTTACCCTTAAAATAGGTGCATTTTATTGTACGAAAATGATTTCTCAATAAAGATGATTTTCTAAAGCAAAATAATAATGACATAATTATATGATGAAATTGAATTCTAAAGTATCACTTATCTCTTAAGTCTTTAGAGTCAAAAGGTCCTGAAGTCAACATTCACTAACCCCGTGATCTTACAGCAAGTGACTTCAACTTTCATAAGTCTAAGTTTCCTTGTCTTAAAAATGTGGATACTGCCTCACAGGATTGTGGCTACTAAAAGTACTTCAAATTCTATGAGAAATGTAAAATTATTTTTCTACCCATTTTATTATGTTTATTTTTAATTTTTTGACCTTTATTTTTTATATACTTTCAGATTTATAAAATAGTCACGAAGAATCTCCGTATACCTTCACCTGGATTCCTCAAAAGTTAACATCATACATAACCAAATGATCAAAATCAGGAAATTAACATTGGTTCAGTATAATCATTGAATCTTATGCAGATTTTTACCAATTGTCTCTAATGACATTATTCTTGTCCAGGATCCAATCCATGATCACATATTGCATTTAGTTGCTATGTATCCTTCGTTTCCTTTAATCTGGAACTCTCCCTCAATCTTTCTTTGTCTTTCATGTCCTTGTCACTTTTGAACAGTGCTGGTCAGTTATTTTTGGAAATACTCCTAAATTTAGAGTTATTTGATATTTTCTCATGATTAAATTCATGTTCCTTATTTGGGATAAAAATACTGCAGAAATGATATGGTATCCTCTTCAGGGCGACGTATCAGGAGACGCGCTGTTGATTGTCTCATTACTGGTAATGTTGACTTTGATCACTTGGTTAAGGTGATATCTTCAAATTTCTTCACTGGAAAGTTACTATTTTTCCTGTTACAACCAATAAGTAACTTGTAGGGAGATACTTTGAGACTATGTAAACATCCCTTTTCTCATGATATTTTCACCCAGTAATTTTAGCATCTATTGATGATGCTTGCCTGAAACAATTATTACTGTGTTGGTTGCCAAGTAGTGATTTTCTGTTTTCACCCTTCCCTCTATATTTGCTAGTTGGAATTCTACTGTGAGGAAGGGCTTTCCATTCTCCCCGTTTGTGTGTTTCAATTATCTATTTATATCAGTATGGAGTCATGGCTTCTTATTTTAGTCTATGGATTTTAATCTATTGTCATCATTATTCATTTATTTATTTTTTTGCTCAAATTGTCCCAGATTTGGCCACTGGGATTCCCTTGAAATTCAATTCTGTATCCTTTTATTTTCCCCTAAATCATTTCTTACAAAACTATTATAGAAATCCTTGCGGGGCATAATTTTTCTCTCTCACCTCTTATCTTTTCCATCAAAGAATTTCTTCAAGGTTTTAGTAAAAACTGCTCAGAATCGAACTCCAATTGATACAATATGGTAAGCACAGATTAATTTAGGCCCTCATTGTCAGTATTTCTGTACGTGAAAATCAGTTTGGTTTGAAAGCTTTGTGCTTGGGTATTTATTAGGCTTGCTAACACAGATGCATCTACATGAATTTTTGGTGAATTTTTGCAGCTTCAAAGGACTTGAGGAACAAACCCAGAAACCCTTTGAAAACCGAGCCCACTAGATCCTGAGTTAGTTGTTTAATATCCATGGTCAGCTTATTTCAGTCAGTTTTGGCTGATTTCCAGAGCCTGGAATGAGAAAAGTTCTCTGATACTTCCATCAAGCCCTTCTTATAAATGACCCACATCTTATCTTTATTTTTATTTATTTATATTTTTAATTTTTACCTTTTGACCTCTTTACCCATTTCTCTCACTCCTCACCCCCCACCTCTGGCAACCGCCAATCTGTTCTCTGTATCTATGAGCTTGGTATTTTTTTTTTTTTTAGATTCCACATGTAAGAGAGATCATACAATATTTGTCTTTCTGTGTCTGGCTCATTTCACTTAGCAAAATACCCTCAAGGCCATTCATGTTGTCACAAATGGCAAGATTTTAATATTTTTTATGACTCAATAATATTCCACTGTTTATATAGACCACATCTTTATCCATTCATCCATTATCTTGGCTATTGTAAATAGTGCTGCAATAAACATGGGGGGTTGCATATATCTTTTTGGGTTAGTAATTTTGTTTTCTTTGGATAAATACTCAGAAGTGGAATTGCTAGATCATATGGTAGTCCTATTTTTTAATTTTTTGAGGAATCTCCATACTGTTTTCCATAGTGGCTGCACCAGTTTACATTCCCATCAGTAGCGCACAAGTGTTTTCGTTTCTCCACGTCCTCACTAACACTTGTTATTTCTTGTCTCTTTGATAACAGCTATTCTAACAGGTGTGAGGTGATATCTCATTGTGGGTTTGATTTGCATTTCCCTGATGACTAAGGATGTTGAGCATCTTTTCATGTGCCTGTTGGCCATCTGTATGTCTTCTTTGGAGAAATGTTTATTCAGATCTTCTGCCCATTTTTTAACTGAATTTTTGTGGGTTTTTTTTTTTTTGCTATTTAGTTGTATTAGTTCTTTGTATATTTTGGCTATCAACCACTTATCAGATATATAATTTACAAACATTTTCTCCCATTCAGTAGGTTGCCTTTTTATTTCGTTGATGTTTTTCTTGCTCTGAACTCAGTTTAGAGAGTCAATGAATCAGTCTCCAGACGCCCCCAATGACTTGCTAGTTGGGGAAGAGCTCATCAAAAGGCCTGGCTGAGCTCTGGCTTGAGTTTAACAACTTCTGTCTGTGAGGGAATCCAGACGAGAGCAGTCTCTCCTGCACTGAGAAACGGGATTGAGACACTAAAAGACATTTTCCATTGGAATTTCTGTGAAAAAGGGAAATTCAGTCACAGTTTTAAAGAAATGAGTATCACATGGGCCATTCACTTGGTAAACTTAGTTTTCTGAATGATACCCCTGAATTTTTAACCAATCTTCAAACTTCATTTCATGTCTTTTCAACACGAGTGAAATTTATATGGTTCGTATGTAACTGGAATCATAATGCTTGAAGAGAAGCCCACATCCCGAGGCTACTTTGGTAAATTTCCAGGCTTTCATAAAAATGAAAAAAACCCTCAGAATGTGTATACTGCCACATTTTCCCACCCAGGTTGGCATAAATAAATATAGAGAGAAAGTGCTAGAGAGCAAGCAAGAGAGAACAGAGTCTTGACATCTTTTCAGGAGTACACTGTATCCATTTCTACGTTTCTGTATCTTTTTTCTAGTCTGTTTTTCTCAAACCACTTTAATTTTTTTTAAGAAGTCGAGATGGAAGGAATCTTCTCTATGCCCATCCCAATCAGGTTGGGATTAATTTAGATTTGCCGGGGAAAAAGAACTCTCCAGGTCCCTGAATTGTGCTGATGGTAACTCCTTTTCAAATAGGAAAGCTGAAGAAATCTATAAGGGTAACGAGAAGGTGCTAACATGGGTCTCCTCCTGGGTTTTCCCCACGTGGCGTGTCATTTCTACCTCACAAAGCAGTCATGTGAGCTGCGGTTTCTCATTCCACGCTAGAAGTTGGCCTTGAGTAGCTTCGAGAAGTCAGGGGGCGGCGGAGTTTCCTCTCTGGAATGTCGAGCAAGTACATTTTCACCTGAGACTGTAACCGTGGACTCATCCTTGGCGCTGAAAGCTTCTCCTCCCACGTGGTCTGAAAGGCAATTTATCCTCCTCCCTCTGTGCCTGTTTATTCCACTGCTTCGTCTGACGGCTGCTTGTCATGGTAACATCTGTGGCTTGTCTGCCTTTTAGGAGGTTGTGGAGATGAGTGAGGTTAATGTGTTAAAACGAAAGGAAAGCGCTGCAGCTACACCGTTTCCTGGGGTCACGGTGTCACCAAACACATCATTTTCCCAAGAGGCCTCAAGATTTAACAATATGTCCTTTCACACATAGGAAAATATAATTTCCGAAGAGTGAAGAGACTTAGTGGAAACACAATTGAGGATTAAATAATCCAAATTGAGAACTCAAATTTCCAGATTCCAAGGGCTATGTTTACAACACTACCGTCTTTTCTACTCCATGGAACAGATAAGAAAGTTGTATTAACACGTGCAAAACCCAGCTTCATAGTTACACAAAACTGCAACTTTCTAGACTCTAAAACACAAAGCCGACTAAGTCTTCTCACAGTGGAATGCATTTAACTAGGAGTAAGGCTAGGTCAAACCATTTTAAAAGTAACTTTATACTCATTGACTGAAGTTCATTCACATCACAGCCTACTTCTAAGCGTGATTTAAATTTTTTTTTAAATAATATGTATTCTTTTCTAGTTTAAAAAGTAATACAGAATCCATGTAAATTTTGAAAATCTAGAAAAATGTAATATAAAAAAAGTGAAATATAGTGTAAAGAAAAATAAAGAACACTGTTAAAGACAATCACTATTATAATTTTGGTTGGTAAAATCCCCCCATTTTTTTCTTTCTTTTTATTAAAAACTGAGGTATAATTGACATATAACATTGTGTAAGTTTAAAGTGTATAACATGTTGATTTGATACATTTATGTATTGCAATATGATTACCACCTGGAATTTTTTTGTCTCTATAAATATAATTGTATTTTTATATATTTTATAATTATATTTATATTTTGCAATTATATATTGTATATATTAATATATATTATATATCAACATATATTATATTGACATTATATTATTATACTTTATGAATATTGTATATTAATAATAATAATTATGGTTATGTTATTAATATATCAAATGGTTCCTACTTCTTTGAAAAAACTCCTTCTTACATTTATTATGAAACTTTTCCTGTGAACTTATACAACCTGAGTTTTAATGACTGTGAAGTATTCCTTTGGATGATCACATCATAATTTATGTAAATATTTTACAATACTTAGGTAAATAACATATCGTTGGGACGTGAAAGAGTCATTTTTTTATATTATTAAGCGTGGTCAAATTAATATTCATATATATGAATATTTGTGCACATCTCTAATTTTTCACTTAGAATAAATACATATAGGTGAAATACATGTGCATTAAAGTTCAGAAGTTTTTGTCACATATTGCTATATTGCCCTCGGAAAGTTTGCCCCAAGTTGCACTCTTGGTCTGCTTCCCTGTATTTTTGTTGTAACTATAAGGATTGCATCTGGCTACAGGTCACAGAAAAATCTGACCGCAGTGGTTTTAAAAAGACGTCTATTGGTCTCAGGCCAGAAAAAAGCCAGGGATCCGGGTCTGCCTGATACACGTGCTCAAGGATGTCATCAGCGAGCCCGTCTTCTTCTGATTTTCAGCTTTGCCAAATTGAGCTTTTGGCTTGCATCCTCTATGTTACAAAATGGCTCCTGCGTTTACATGCCTTGTGTTAGTAAAGCTGATCCAAAGCGGGAAGAAAGGACAGAGCTTTCTCCTCGCGAAACTTCATTTGTTCGGGAAGGAACTCCCCAGGGACGTCTGCCCACATTCTGTTGTGACGCACCCTTCGCTGCCAGGCTGGGTGATTATTTTAGCCTTCCAGATTCTGTAATGGGGTAAGGCAGGCAGAATGCTTTGAACGTCTCGGGTAGTCATGCTCAGGGCTTGCAACATATGCTATGCCTTTTTGAAGCTGTTTAAAACGTAATGCTAAAATTCTCCTGTAAAGGCTTGCACCAAAAATTACCCTCTCCAACTGAGTTTCCCTTTGTGCAGTTGCCCTGTACTTTGGCGTTTTTAATTTTTAAAAATATTTTCAAATGTATCTCCTTTTCCATTAAACATTTATTTTTGCTCAACTATATTCTTTGCCCAGTTTTCTAATTGTTTGCCATATATTTGTTGTTCATATTATATGTACAACTTTGTATCATCTTTTCATTTAATATTACTTCACATGCATTTTCCTATGCCATTATACCTTTCAAAAATTAACGTCAAAGGGCTGCCTAATATTATACTGTATGACTATATGATACTTTTATTCTTATTTTTCCCCAATTTTCCCTAACTTTTTGCTTTACTGATTAATTCTAAACAGATTTATGTGTAATTTTTAGTCTGCATCTTGGATCATTAGAGTTTTATGAAGGAGCACTTCTCTCTACTTTGATATTGTGGTCTAGTACATTTTTTTTATAAGTTTTTTATTTTTTAATTTTATTTATTTTTTCCCCAAAGCCCCAGTAAATAGTTGTACATCATAGTTGCACATCCTTCTAGTTGCTGTATGTGGGACGCGGCCTCAGCATGGCCAGAGAAACGGCGCGTTGGTGCGCGCCCGGGATCCGAACCTGGGCCACCAGCAGCGCAACGGGCGCACTTAACGACTAAGCCAGGGGGCCAGCACTAAAATTTTATTTTTAAATGAACTTTTTAATCTAGAATAGTTTTAGATTTACAGGAACGTTGCAAAGACAGTACAGAAGAGTCCCATAACCCCTGCACCCAGTTTCTCCAATTATTAACACCTGACGTTAGTACATTTGTCACAACTGATGAGTCAATATTGATACATTATTATATAAAGTGCATACTTTATTCAGATGTGAGGTTGTGAATTTGTGGGAAGAAGAACACAGAGGTAGAGTACCATTTTCATCAATCACATCAAGCGTACATGCTGTCAACGTGACTTACCACTGATGATGTTAAGCTTGATCACTTGGCTGAGGTCATAGTTCTTAAGGTTTCTCCACTGTGAGGTTACTCTTCCCTCTTTCCACACTGTGCTCTTTGGAAGGAAGTCACTATAAGTAGCCCATATTTAAGGAATGGAAGTTATCTCCACCTCCTTGAGGGGGCAGTATCTATACAAACTCTTTGGAATTCTTCTACATGGGTTCGTTATCTATTCAATTATTTATTTATGTCAGTATGAACTCATGGATATTTGTTAAATACTTTGGGTTACAATTCAGTACTACATTATATCTTTTCTTGCTCAAATTGTTCCAGCCTTGGCCGTTGGGAGCTCTTTCTGTTGGTTCCTGTGTCCCTTTGACATACCTCCAACTTTGGGTTTTTTTTTTTTTTGGAGCACCTCCTTCCTTTATGACACTACAAACTACTCCAGGTTCATCTTGTATATTTCCTGCCCCAGTCCTAGAATCAACGAGTTTTCTAAGGAGCCTGGTTCCTTTTACTGGAGAACAGTATTAGAAACCAAGATCTGGACACTCGGTTTGTTTAGTACTTTATATCCTGTAATCATGGATATATTTTTTCCCAATTTTAATCTAGTTCTCATTGCAGTTAAATATATATATATATATATATATGAATTATATAATATATGGAGGTATATATATATATATACAATACATAATACCTTTAATTTAAGCCTGTTCTTTGTATCTTGTTCTTGGTAGAAGCAAAACAAGGATGTTCACAAACATACACTAGATTTCTCTTAATATCAATATGAGTACAAGTGATGCATGGATATTTGCTGGATGGGCAGAAGGGCTTCTCATCCTCCCTGAGGTCCACCTGAAATTCTCGGCCTTGCGGTCACCCTTTACAAGCTCTGGGAACTTGCACAGGAGAAAGGGAACGCTCCACTCTGTCATTTTGCATCACCTCAGGAAACCCAGCCATGAAAAGCCACTTCTATTCTAGTTTCTCTTCTCTCACACCTCCTACTACATAGCCCCGAGATTCTGCCTCTGAAAAATAAATTTTATGTAGCAAAGTGGTAATAGAGCAAAACACGTCCTGATTTGAAGCTCCATTTTAAACACCACTTTTGTGACATGGCAAAACGAAAAGAGCAAATTTAAGACACATGAGGAGCGCCATTCATTGTGAGACAGGCATCGTACAATGGCGGAGACCACTGGCGTCAGAGCCACAATAGGAACAGAGAAGGAGTGCAATGGGGAGTCCATCAATCACATTAATGGCAAATGGCACCCTAATCATTTATCTATTATTTATCATGCAAATAAGTGTATCCTGTCTAGACTACAGACACATTTAAATATAAAGGTGTCAATAATTACAAATAGAGAATAATTTTATCAAAAAACAATAAACATTAATTACAAACTAAAATCAATGGAATATAAGAAAAACATCTTCTAGATAGTGTTTATCAACAGATCCTATTCTTTGAAATTGTTATAGGAATTATGGGTTATGTTAGCTGCTAAATCTGATTTTAGAAATTGGGTAAAAAATAATACTTGTTCAGATTTTTCAAATTAAATAAATATTTTTGCTAGAAAAAGTATCCCTAAATGAATAGAATTTTATATTTACATAACCAGTGGTTTTAGTATTGCCAGATATTTGTATTTGATTTTCAAATTTTTATTAATCAATTTTGTGTCCAATAAAAAGAGCTAAGGCAAATGGTTTACCTTCACCAAATTTGCCCATCATGACGTCTGTAGCCTTAAACAAGGAAAGATCACTATTAAAGACAATAACTATTATAATCCTGGTTAGTAAAATTATAAAACACAGTATAGAATTTAACACATATTTGGTAAAGTCAGGAAATAGCCCCCAAATGTTCCTAAATTTTTTTTCATTCAAAGAATGAGTTTCCCTCTTTTGCTGAGTTGTTGGGTTGAAGGAGCATTTCACTTGGAGAGTGTGGCCAATGACTCCCAGTCGTACAGGACAGGCAGGGAGGAGCCAGGCCCCACAGAAGAAGGGCCCGCCCTGCTCCGGGCAAGCTGACCTGAGTCAGGGCTTACAGCCTGGCCTCGGGCTCATGGGCGTTTGCTCAGAGAAAGTTGATTGAGTACATCCTCTGTGCCAGGAACCAGGGCGGCCTCTGGCCATCATCACCTTCATGTAGGGAGTGCATCAGAGGAATGGGTGAGCGTGGACACCCATGACACAACACCAATGTCTCAATGAGCGTGTGGGTCCTAGCCACAGGGGACCCAGGGTCCACGGGGAAGGAGGGCCTTAGCTGGTGGGCTGGATTTCAGGGACAGGATTCAATATCTGGCAGGAGGTTTGCCTCGAAAAAAACAAGCTCCTAGTTTTCTGAGAGAAACCATGTAGGTTATTGAACAAAGATCTCGAATTGGATTAAAGCAGAAGCCCAAGTTTAGAATCAGAGGCACCTAGAAAGGTGGGTTTGGGGACAAGACCATCTTTTAAGAACATGGCACCCAAGGGAGGTTGTGCCTAGGACCTGAGTGCAAAAGTCAGAGTTCAGCTGGAGACATTTTATCCTAGGTCCAATAAAAAGCAAGGAGTCTCAGAAAATCAGTTGCTGGAACAGAGCACCAAGGAGCCTGACTTCAGGACCCAATTGCTCCCTCAGCAGACGCCTTCAGTATGAGGTCAGTGTCATGAAGATGGAACTGGAGGAGAAGCCTTCTGCCCGCGGGACTAGAGCCGCTGAAAGATGGCCTGGCTCAGGGCTGGAGTCGCCCCAGTGAATGGGAAGGCAGGATGCCCGGTTGTGGGGAACTGGGAATTACAGAGGCTCACATCAGCAGACGTGCCGACTAAATGTCATGTGGTATCCTGAATGGGATCCTGGGACAGACAAAGCTCATTGGGTAAAAATGAAGGACATCCGAATAAAGTAGGCACGGTAGTTAATTAGAATGTATACATTGTACATTATTTGTTTCAAATGTATCCTAAAATGTAAGATGCTAACAATAGGAGAAACTGAGTCCAGGGTGCATAGTAATTCTTCTGTCCTATCTTCGAAACTTTTCCGTAAGTCTAAAACTATTCAAAAATAAAAGTTTAGTTTTAAAAAATCAGACTCCTTATCTACCTCTTTCTCTTATAAACACTTTTCCCCGTTCAATGAGGAAACAGCATTTCTAATTTATTTGATTTGGGATCTGGGTGTTTTTGTTATTACACAACTCAAAATGTCTTCCTGGTAATATGACATTTACGCGTATAGTTTGTGTATATCATATACAAAAACTTATAATAATTATTTAAAAAGCTTATACCAAAACTAGGCTGTTTTCCTACATACAACTCTCTTTGTATTGTTTTGAGAACAAACAATAACATATACTATGACTTCAAATAGAATAAACATTAATTTGAAAAAATACTTTTATTAATTTGAAAAAAGCACATTTTAAAAACAGTACCATTGAAAAAACAGAATAAATTTACTTTTGTCAATAAAGATTAGTTTTTAGATTAAATCTGGAAATCATTCTAAATTTAATTTACTCTCGCACGTCTTTCTTTCCTTCTTTCTTTCCTCGATGCCTTTCCTTTTTCTCTTTCCCTCTCCCTCCTTCTGCTGCTGCTGCTTTTCCTCATTCCCATGTTTTTTTTATTTTTCATTTTAATAGATTTGAAGTCCTTATTTAAATAGGTCCTTTTGGGATTCCTCCTCATTCTAACATTATTTATCAACTCTTTGTGAATTAGTAACTTGGATATATATACACTGTAGCATTTTGTTGAAAAATCTACAATTTGTTGAAAATCTACAACATAACATGTATGTGTTGATAACTATAAACATCTAGTTCAGTCCCATCTTTTGATAAAAAAATTGATTTTGAGGTTCAGGGTTTGTAGAGGCTGTCCAAGATGAGCTAAGCAATTCCATGTATTAATAAATAGCAGAACTGGGCCTGAATCCAGTCAAATGCACATTTTAATGCACAATTACCTTCACTCTATAAAAATTACTTTGCAGAGTTTTTCTTGAAATTTCCCTTCCCATCAGGAGAAAGACAAGTGTGTGCCAATGACAATTTGCCTGGACTTGATCATCTATTGTTCCAGCAGGATGTTGTGAATCCTTTTACAGCCTAATTTTATTATCTCTTTAAAAGGAAATGCTGAGAAAAAAATCGTGATTCTTTTACTTAGATGAAAGCACTAGCTAGTTAAAAATTTATAAACTAATTTTACCACTGTATGGATTTCCCTCCCATCTAATCTCACTATTTATAACTATGTATATGCGCTAAAATCTTATTCGTGAACAGTGGTGTTTTTTAAATCGTCTCTCCGAAGAGTTATAAAACTGTAGAGGCAATGAAATTTGCGAGGCTTGAAGGTGATGCTATAAAGATATATAGTTACTTGTAGGAAGAGACATGCTCATTTGTATTTTCTGGACTGTTCTTTATTTTGTGGCTGCAGTCCTATTTGCTGCCATTTTCTCGGAGGAAACTTCTGCTTCTACAGGAGGTCTGTGTTCCAAAAGAGCTACCCAAGTCAATTCCTAATATTCTTTCCATCCCCTGCAAGTCAGTGTCCTGCTACATTGAAGGTGTGTTTTCATGTCCTCAGAGCATCTCTTCTGCCCAACCTTAGGTGGTTTTACCTGATTCAACTGCTGTCATCTCACATGCCCTTCAGCGATGGTCCATGGAAGAGTATTGAGAGATGATTATAAAAATGGCTCCATAGGTCTGATTATTGTCTTGGCAGGCACGGGTTCCTGGTTTTGTTGACTGGGGAACCCTACCCTGCTATAGCGCTTGAGTTTCGTTTGGGGCTTGGTGACTCTCTAGCGCCACACACTGGCATCCTGATCATAGACAATGCCCTTTGGACTCGCCGTCAATCTGTGTAGCAGATAATCCCAGTGAAATCAGCGGAGAAGTCAAGGAAAAAAACTATGAAATTTACTGGATTCCAGAGATTTAGGACTAGCCTAAACTGTATTCTTTCAAAGTTTCTTCTCTTCTGGCATTTAAAGTCAGAGCTAGGTGCAAGTTTAGCTTTGAGTTACCATTTGTACCATATATTTCTTAGTTTTTACTTTTCTTTGTTTTATATTGCAAAAATCATTCAAAAGAAGAAAACAGTGAAAATCTCCACTCCATCCCTCGGAGAAAACTGCTAATCACATTTGGTGTATATCCTTCCAGCTTTTTGACTGTGTTTATGCAAACATGTATGTACAAGTACTACCAAAAAATACATCATAGTGTGTATGTGTGGGGGGTGTGTGTGTGCGTGTGTGTGTGACTTGCACTTTCTTTTTAGTTAACAATATACATTGGGCATCTTTTTATATCAATACACACAGACTCACTCCATTCTTTTTAATAGCTGCATAGTATTCCACTCAATCATATGGAGATATCATAATTCATTTAACCAGTCCCTTGGTCACGGACATTTGGATTACTTTGATGTTTTTGCTGAAGGTAATATCATTATACATGTATCTTCAATTACTTGGGGCAATATTTCTCCACGGTAAATTCCTAGAAATTACTAGGACAAAATATTTTTCTAATTTATACTTGCACCAAGAATGTATGAAAATCCTTATTTCCCTGTTGGCATACCTAATATTGTAAATTTCTAATCCTTTTTAGTCTTTGCCAGTCTAAGTGAAATTTACTTTTATTTAATTATAAGTGAGTTTAAGTATCTTTTAAAAGATATGTTTAATGATCACGTGTAGTTATTTTGTGAATTTTGTCATATTTTTTGTATATTTCCTGTAGTGGTGTTTTCCTTTATCTCAGATTTGTAAGAGAGAGAATTGTAACACATTGACTGTTAAATTTCTCTCCTTTTGTCGTTTGTCTTTTATTTTTGTTTATATAGTCACTTCTGTTCATCTTTTTCTTTATGGTGTTTATCATGATGTTATATACCTATAGCAAGGTGTTCCCCACATAAAAATTATTTTCTCCTGGTAAATGTCTTATTTTTGTTATGGATAAAGCATTAATTGCTCTGGAGACAATTTAGGATATGGTTTTGATATAGGAATGTAAATTCATTTCTTCCCAATTGGATAGCCAAATTTCACACCCCATTTATTGAATAATACGTCTTTTTTCCATTGACGCGAACTGTCATTTTTATCGTATAGCAAATCCCATATAAATCAAGGTCTATTGATCTATTGTTTTGTATCTCTATTAGTATCAGGATATTTTAATTACTAATTTATATAATATATTCTAATAAATTACAAGTCAAAAATTCATTAATCTTTTTTATATTTTTCTTGAATGCTCTAATTTATGTATTCTTTTCCAAATACAATTAAAATTAAATTTTCAAGGTTCTTAAAATGCTACATTTAGTTTTTAACTGAGTTGCAATAACTTTATTATAATTTATCACTTTATACTCTTTCCCCAGTATGGTTATGTTTGTTCTTTATTTCAGTTTGCTTTTTGTACAGTCATGCGCTGCATAATGATGTTTCAGTCAATGACAGACCATGTATACACGACAGTGGTCTCATAAGATTATAATGGAGCTGAAAAATTCCCATCACCTAGTGACATCGTAGCCATTTTAACAGCTGTACAATGCGTTTGTGTTTTAAGCTGTGTTATTACTAAAGAGTCACTAAGTTAAAAAAAGTTTATAAAATAAGAAAGTTACAGTAAGCTAAGGTTAATTTATTATTGAAGAAAGAAAAATATATTCTTATAAATTTAGTGCAGCCTAAGTGTACAGTGTTATAAAGTCTACAGTAGTGACAGTCATGTCCTAGGCCTTCACATTCACTCACCATCACTCATTGACTCAATTCCAGTCCTGCAAGCTCCATTCACGGTAAGTGCCCTCACAGTGTACCATTTTTTATCTTTTATACCATATTTTACCGTACCTTTTCTATGTTTAGATATGTTTAGTTACACAAATACTTACCACTGTGTTACAATTGCCTATAGTGTTCAATACAGTAACATGCTGTACAGGTTTGTAGCCTAGGATGAATAGGCTATACCATGTAGCCTAGGTGTGTAGTAGGCTATACGATCTAGGTGTGTGTAAGTACACTCTATGATGTTTGCACAACAACAAAATCGCCTAACAATGCATTTCTCAGAACATATTCTTGTTGTTAAGCAATACATGACTGCATTTCATTAACGGTCTTGTGTCTTTCTTGTTGGATTTATTTCTAGGCTGGGTGTGTTTATTAGTGTTGTTAATGAGCCTTCTCTCCCATTTCATTTTCAAACTTGTTATTGATTTTTGTTATATTATTCTTGTATTGACTGTTTCTCTGTACTCACTTTCTGTTGCTATTAATATATCAAATAATTTTCTTGGTTTTGCTCCAAGGAAATTATATAATTTTTGGTAAGTGATCGTACATTTTTTTCCCAATATGTATACTTCATTTCCTTTTCTTATATTCTTTCATCGGTTAGAAGTTCCACAATATTGTTGACTGATAGTGGTATTAGCAGAAAGATTTATTTTATTTATGACTTCAATGTGTTATTTTTGATATTTTAGTATTAAGCATTATATTTGCTCTGGACTTCTGAAAAATACTCCTTATCAAGTGAAGAAAGTTTGCTTCTTTCATAGCTCACTGGGAATTTTAATCAGAAGGAATGTTGAGATTTAGAAAACGCCCTTTCACCATCCACTGAAATTATATCAGCATATTTCTAACATTGCGTGATTTTTGTGTTCCTGAACAAATGTGATCAGGTGTACTACATTATTCTTTTAATCTACTGCTGGGTTTGCTGTTTCGTAATAGATCATTTTCATCTGTGCTTTTCAGAGAGATTAGCTCACGGTTTTGTGATAAATTTTTTTAAGTTTACGATATCAAAGTTAGGCTTTTTAGAGCTTTCAAAAAAAGCTTTGCAACAGTTAAATAATATAGAATTTAACTGTTTATTAAATATTAGATAAAAATTTCTGAAAAAACCAACAAGGCCCAGAACCATTTGATAGGAGTTTTGCTAAAATTTGCAGCTTTTCCATGGCTATTAATCTATTTAGGCTTCTTAGATTACATTCAGTTAAACTCAGTTGTTTGTAGTTTCCTAGGAAAAAAAATCTATTTTAAACTTTTATTTGCAGGTAAGTGTACAAATTTTATTTTAAAATTGTAATTTCCTTTTTTTAATATCCTCTTTCTCTTTCCTGATATTATATTTGTGTTCTCTTGAATTTTATTTTGGCTAGACTTACCAGGGGTTGATTTGTTTGTTTGTTCATTTTGTTTTGTTTTTACAGTTTTTTAAATAACAGCTCACTGTTTTTATCAATAAACTCTAATGTTTGGTCTTCTCTTGTTTAAATCACTGCTTTTAGATCCTTTCCTCTCTTTTGATTTATTTTGCTCTTTTTTAATTTCAGTTATATAAGTTATTTTTAACAAAATTTTTTCTAAGTTATAATTTGGCTACATCTCTTACAATTACATTATGTTATCAGGTTTTCTTCCTCTTTGTTCAGGAGTTATCTAGAAGATCGTATTTTTATCTCCAGGTGATATTGAATAGTTGACTCTTTTTAATGTTAATGTCTATGTTTATTGCATTGAATCAAAATATATTTCCTGTACGTATTATTAATTTTCAAATATATAAAATTTTTAATTACACAAGTTGCATATAAATATATTATTATTGTGAAAGAGTCATATAATGTAGATAAAGCAATTTCCTTCAGTCCCATCTCTAGTAGCAACTCTAGTTATTGATTTGTTGTGTATCCTTTCAACCTCTGTTCTGTTATTTGCATATTACCACTAGTGACTAGTACCATACTGCACTTATTGAGTGTGAACTCATCTTCCATGGAGTTGTATTTTCTAAGGATCCGTAACATCCTCTGGGGCCTTCTCATTGAGGACCTGTATAGACACGTCAGGAGCTGAGGATTTTAAGCTCTCGATGAATCAGAATCAAGACTCCAGGCACTGGATTCCTTGCATAAAGCAGAGAGCAGGGAATCACTGACACTTCTGTGAATAGGGATTGAAATTTTCCACCCTTCAGCTGGAGTTTGAGAGCTAAATCAAACTACCTGCCTTTGGGCAAGGATGAAATACATTCACATAGGTTCAGACACAGAGTCATGAAACCAAGTAAAAATTCCTTCTGATCTGTTGAATCTCATAGAGCGAAAGCAAAAATAACACAAAACTTTCAATAACAAGGCTCCAGAGCATGTGATGAACTCTAAAAATATGAAGGAGCTAATTATCATGGAAGACAAACCATGGACCCAATAAGAAGAAAAACTAATTTCCAAGGAAGTAAAAATATAAGACTCATAGAAAGAGATGTTAATATTAATATGTTTAAAATCATTCAAAGAAATAAAGAAAGTATTTGGTCCACAAAAGGAAAGCCAAGACTGGATCAAAAATAAGTGAATATAGGAAAGAACCTAATTGAAATACTAAAAGTGAAAAATACGTGGTTGTTCAAATAAGAAAAACTCATTACAAGAATTAATAGTAGGTTGAACACAGCATAAGAGTAAACCAGTGAATTGGAAGACAGATTCGAGAAGAAAAATCTGAAATCAACACAGAGGGACAAGGAGATAGAAAATATGAAAGAGAATTTAGGGGACCTGGAGGTCTGCTGGAAGAAGTTTACTATAGGAGCCTCCAAAGAAGAGAATAAAGGGGATGAAGGAGAGGAAATCTCCAACAGGGTATGTGAACAGGACCTGGAAATTTTCTAGACACTGAATAAATATTGAAAATGCACAAACCTGTTAAATATACAGTCCACGTCTAGATACATAATATCATGCATAACATCAATAATAAAGAGAAAACCTGCAAGGTACCAAGGAGAAAGTATAGAGTATCCATAAGAAATGACAAGTAGACTGACAACAGAATCAATTAATTCTAGAAAACAATGGTAAAATATATTTAAAATAATAAAGAAAGTTTACCTTCAATTTATAATTTAATCCCTTATCAATATTATTCAAGACTTATTGCAAAATAGATTTTCCCAGACATTTAAAAACCTAAGAGAATTTATTCTCAACAGGTACCCATTGAAAGAATTATTGAAAGATATAATTCAGCAAAAAAGTATCAATACTGAAAGAAGAAACATGACACAAGAAGTAACAGGGTGTGCAAGAATCAGAGGGGCCGGCCCGGTGGCACAAGCGGTTAAGTGTGCGAACTCCGCTGCGGCGGCCCAGGGTTCACCGGTTCGGATCCCAGGTGCGCACCGACGCACCGCTTGGCAAGGTGTGCTGTGGCGGCATCCCATGTAAAGTGGAGGAAGATGGGCACAGATGTTAGCCCAGGGCCAGTCTTCCTCAGCAAAAAAAAAAAAAAAGAGGATTAGGAGATGTTAGCACAGGGCTGATCTTCCTCAAAAAAAAAAAAGAATCAGAAAAATATATTAGCAAATCTAAATCATCATTCACTAAGTAATAATAGAATTATACTTATGTTAAAAACAAGGTGGAAATAAAATATCTATAGTAACGTGAAACACGAGATGGAGGAAGAGGAAAGGGAAGCTAGAGAATGCTAAGGTCCTTGAGCTGTTCAAAGGCAAAACAGAGATATTGCTTAATTTTATACTTTGTGAGAAAAATATCATGGTAGATATGTATGTTAAATTTCCAATGTCGGCACTCAAACAGTAGAAATAAAACACGTAACCTTCAAAACAGGGAAGGAAATAAAGGGGAGACGTCAGGAAACAAAACAAATGGAAAAACTAGTCCCTTCGTGTCACATACATGGGACAACATGTATAAATTGCAGGATAAATACAAGCTGGTAAAACCACTCACATTTAAAAACATAGACATTCATATTTGACTTTTAAAGTTTGAATATTTGAAAGTGCAATTAATGAGCATGATCTAATATATTTGAATAGAATCCTACTCAAATGAAAAAAATGTTCTTCTCAATCATACATTGAACATTTACCAATATTGCCGTGTCACCAAAGAAATATAAATAAATTATAAGAATCATCACAACAGAAATCATGTCATCTGCGGACTCTGCACTGATATTAGAAATCAACATATACCAAAGCATGCGGGATACAGCTAAAGGTCAGGAGGAATGTATTTAAAAATATGAACTATAGGAAACAAATTAGGTAAATGTTCACCTCAAATAGTTAGAAAGCAATACCCCTAAAAATTGCAGAATTAGGATAATAATAAATTTAAAGATAGAATATAATGAAATAAAAACAGACTTTGAAAAGATTAATAAGTCAGAGAAACTTCTGGTAGGGCTGATCAAGAAGAAAAAGAAGTCACACTGAAATGATATTAAGAATGATATATAAGTACAGATATGATAGAGAATTAATAAATCATGAGCTAATATATCAATAACTTTATGCTAATGATTTTGAGAAGTTAGATGAAACGGACAAGATTATTTAAAATGTAATTCATATAATTGACCCAAGTAGAAATACAAAATTTGCACAATCATTAAAGAAATTGAATTGCTGGGGCCAGCCCCGTGCCTTAGTGGTTAAGTGCGCGCACTCTGCTACTGGCGGACCGGGTTCGGATCCCGGGCGTGCACTGATGCACCGCTTCTCCAGCCATGCTGAGGCCGCATCCCACATACGGCAACTAGAAAGATGTGCGACTATGACATACAACTATCTACTGGGGCTTTGGGGAGAAAAAGGGAAAAAAAGGAGGAGGATTGACAATAGATGTTGGCTCAGGGCTTGTCTTCCTCAGCAAAAAGAGGAGGATTGGCATGGATGTTAGCTAAGGACTGATCTTCCTAACACACACACACACACACACACACACACACACACACACAAAGAAATTGAACTGCTAGTCAGAATAATCCTTGACCACCCACTACCCAAAAGACTCTGGACTCAAATGGTTTTGCAAGCAAGTTTTTAACAAGCCACCAAGAAATAGGTAACCCTTATTCTATACCAAATTTTAGAAAATTACCCAGCTTATTTTATAATCTTAATACTAAATCCAAAAATCATAGGATTAGAAATGCAAAGTGAGGCCAAACTCACTTATGTTCATGGAAACAGAACTTTGAAGTAAATATTAGCATATTTTGCCAAAGTTTATGTATGTTTAAAGGTCTTTTTAAATTGTTCAAATAATATTTTTTGGTTTCTATTTTTCTATATTACTGGGTTGAAAATTTATTTAAAATCTTTCTTTCCTCATAAATACACTTAAGGATAAGCATATTCTTCTGAGTACTGTATACATTTTTTTGGTAGCAAACAACTGGGAATGGGGGTTCCAGCATCCAGGGCACTCTGACCCATGCAGCCATGGGCACTGCTCCCACCTGCAGGCTGCTGCCTGTTCTGGGGGTGCAAGGGTGCAGAGGGGTTGACTCATCTGGTTGCTCTTGCTGAAGTACCCCAACTAATCACCAAGTCCATTACTCCTGATGTCTTCTTCCTGCCCACTGCATCTGCCAACCCAGGGCATGAAGAACTCTTTTATAAATGCCTACCCTGGATGCATGTTGACTACACATTTCCTCTTCAGTTGATTGTATTTGTTTTCCATCCTTCAGTTATTCAGTACAGCTTCTGATCCACTGAGGCACCTTTTTTTTGTTTTCCAGAGAAGTTCTGGGTTTCTTCATTAATTATATATTTTTAGGGCACATCTGGGGATTTGAGATGGTAGAGGAAGGCTACAGCATTCAGTATGCTTTCTACTTTTGGATGAGATTTTATTTGTGGTCTAGTGATAATTTTTATAAATGTTCTATATCTTGGCTGATAAAGCTCTCTGTAGACTTTTAAATCGTTTCTTAGTTGAGTTATTAAAATCTTTTACAGCTTTATTTTTCTTACCTACTTGTTCTGACAAACTCTGCGAGAGACATTATGGTAGGCACAGTAATGGCCCCCCAAAGATATCCACGTCATAACCCTCAGAACCTGTGAATATGTTAGGTTATATGGCAAAGGGGAATTAAGGCTGCCAATGAACTGACCTTAAAATGGGGATATTATCCCAGATTTTCCATGTGGGCCCAACGTCTTTTCTCATCATTATATGTAGGTTGGGCATTTGTTCTCTGTATTAACTAAAGATTATATTGTTTTTTTGTTTTGTTTTGTTTTGTTTTACCATCTTTTAAGTGATTGCCTTAGAAATTACAACTCATCTATCAATTTTTAATTTTACTAGTCTTTGTCTTTTTTTCCCAATGTTCTCAGGGTTCCTGCTAACCCACCAAATAGGAATTTCTTCTTCTTTCCTCAATGTATTAGACAATTTACACCCTTCTTCTCATGCTCATGACTCCTGGTGAGGAGTGACTTCTCTAACTGGTGAAAATGAGAAAGAAGCCTATTTTCTGATTCTCTTTCAGATGAGTGTCCTTGCAGCATACCCACATTCTTCTCTTCTTAATAGAGTCAAATTGTTGGGTCAAGCTCTGTCCCAGTAAGAGATGTTGACAGTTTCATAAGGGTATTCTCATTTTTGCCAGCTTTACCAGTAATACAATTGATATTAATTTGTAGCTGTTTCCCTTCTCAATTGCTTCAGAACAAGTACAAAAAAAGGGATGTTAACGATCTGTCCATGGCACTCAATGGTTTTCTTTTAAGTTACCCCAATACTCCAAAGGGTCACAGCTTCCCAAAAGAGTTCTGGGCATTTGTATTAATTAAAGCACTGTCCTCTCTTGAAGAACCCATAATGTATATGTATTAGGAGGGAGAAGTCCTATAAAAGTAGGTATAATATGATTTGATAAATAGTATAAGAAGTTGCTACTACAGAGGAGGCAGCCTGTTTGGGGTGTTAGTAGTGACAGGTGATGAGGATGAAGCTGGGGTAGATGTCAATGAAAGTCAGAGAAACAAAGACAGTTGATTTGGACCTTGAGTTGAGTACATTTTCCTTTTTCAGAATGATGGATGGAGAAGGAAAAAAGACCAGGGGGGAACATAGTATTTTCTGGCATCAAAGAGGTTATAAAGTACTACATAAAAAAGTTATTAAAGGAAAGGACATGAAAAAACAATAAATCATTGCTTTGAGAGTTATTCTTGAAAATTGGGACTAAGTTGGATCCAAATTACCCTGTTAGCAAGAAACCATGCAAATAAGAACATAAAGTAAAATATTCAAAGTGTTGAAAGTAAAAAAACACCAACCTAGGATTCTGTGTACAGCAAAGTTATCCTTCATAAATAAAGGAGAAACAAAGACCTTCTCAGACAAACAAAGATTGAGGGAATTTGTTCTCAAAGCCAGTAGATCTGCTTTGAAAGAAATGTTCAAAGAAGTTCTTCAGAGGGAAGGAACATGATATAAGTCAGAAACTAGAATCTACATAAAGAAAGGAAGAGTGTTAGAGAAGAAATAAATAAAGGTAAAATAAAGTATTTTATTTTTCTTATTCTTAATTATTCAACAGATAAGAGTTTATTTAAAATAATAATAACAACAATGTATTTGGTGATTATAGCTTATGGATGAGTGAAATGAATGATAGAAATATTATAAGGCACAGGAGGGGAGAATTGGGAATACTCTGTTATAAGGCACTTCCACTGCCTGTGAAGTGGTATAGTGTTACTTGAAAGTAGACTTGGATTAGTTGTAAGTGTATATTGCAAAATCTAGGACAACCTCTAAAAGAATTTTAAAAAGAAGTATAATTGATGTAGTAAGAGGTGATAGAAATAGAATAAAATAAAATTCTCAATTAAAACCAGAAAAGTCAGAAAAAGAGTGGAAGACAAAAAAAGAAACAAGGGCAATGAACAGATACCACTTGCAAATGTGGTAGATGTTAATCCAACCATATCAATAATCACCTTAACCATGAATGGTCTAAATATGCTAATTAAAAACAGAGATAGTGTGTATAAAAAACAAGACTCAGCTATATGTTGTCCATAAGAAACCCACTTTAAATAGAAAGACACAGATAAACTAACATGAAGGAATGGAGAAAGATACATCATGCTAACACTAATCAAAAGGAAGTTGGAGTAGCTATATTAATTTCAGACAAAGCCAACTTCAGAAAAAGGAAAATTATCAGATATAAGGAGGGATACTTGCTATGGTCTGAATGTTTGTGTCCCCCTAAAATACATATGTTGAAATCCTAATGCCCAATGAGATGGTATTAGGAATTGGGATTTTGGGAGATAATTAGGTCATAAGGGCTCTGCGCTCATGAATGAGATTAATGCCACTATAAAAGAGGCATGAGAGAGCTCCCTTGCCCTTCCACCATGTGAGGATACACAATAAGTTTGCAACCCAGAAGAGAGTCCTCACCCAACCATGCCAGCACATGATGATCTCAGACTTGCAGCCTCCGGACTCTGAGAAATAAATTTCTGTTGTTTATAAGCCGTCTGGCCTGTGCTATTTTATTATAGCAGCCTGAATGCACTAAGACAGTACTACATAATGATAAAGGGGTCAATTTGTCCAAGAAAACATAACAATCTTTAATGTATATGCACCTAACAATAGAGCATCAAAATACATGAAGCAAAAATAAATAAATAAATAAAAAATAAGAAAAGAAATACAGACTAACAAGGAGAAATAGACAAATCCCCATCCCCACTATTATAGTTGGGGAATTAAACACCCCTCCATCAGCAATTGACACACCCAGCAGGCAGGAAATCAGTAATGACATAATTGAACTGAAGAGCATCATCAATCAACTGGATCTAATTGACATTGATAGAATACTCCATCCAACAACAGCAGAATATGCCTTCTTCTCAAGTTCATATGGAACTTTCACCAAGATAGAGCACATTTTGGGCAATAAAACATATATTAACAAATTTAAAAGAACAGAAATCATACAAACTATGCTCTCAGACCACAAGAAAATTAAATTAGAAATTAATAACAGAAAAATAAACTGGAAAAATCCCAAAATACTTGGAGATCAAACAACACACTTGTAAATAACAAATGGGTCAAAGAAGAAGTCCTAAAAGAAATTCTAAATATTTTGAACTAAATCAAAATGAAAATACAGCATATCAAAATTTGTAGGATGCAGTGAAAACAGTGACTAGAGAGAAATTTATAGCACTGAATGCATAAATCAGGAAAGAAGAGAGATGTAAATTCAGAATCTAAGCTTCTATCTTAGGAAAATAGAAAAAGAAGAACAAATTAAATACCAAGTAAACAGAAGAAAAGAAATAATAAAAACTAGAGCAGAAATCGATGAAACTGAAAACAGGAAAACAACAGAGAAAATAATTGACACCAAAAGCTGGCTCTTTGAGAAGGTCAATAAAATTGTAACCCTCTAACCAAGCTAATCAAGAAGAAGAGAGAAAAGATGCAAGTGACTAATATGAGAAATGAAAGAGGCATCACCACTACTGATCCCATGAAAATTAAAAGGATAATAAAGGAATGATATGAACAATATGAACAATTCTATGCCAACAAATTTGATAACCTAGATGAAACAAACTAATTCTTTCAAAGACATAATGTGCCAAAATTCACACAAGAAGAAATAGGTAATCGGAACAGGCCTATATCTATTAAAGAAATTGAATCAATAATTAATAACCTTCCAAAATAGAAAGCACCAGGCCAGGTAAGTTCATTGGTGAATTCCATGATACATTTAAGAAGGAAATGACATCAATTCTCTGCAATCTCTTCAAGAAAATAGAGGCAGAGGGGATACTTCCTAACTCATTCTATGAGGCTAGCATTACCCTAATACCAAAATCAGACAAAGAAATTACAAGAAAAGAAAACTATAGACTAATATCTCTCATGAATACAGGTGCAAAAATTCTCATCAAAATATTAGCGAATCAAATCCAACAATGTATAAAAAATTATACATGACCAAGTGGGATTTGTTCTAGGTATGCCAATCTTGTTTAACATTCAAAAATCAATTAATGAATGGATGCAGAAAAGAACACTTGACAAAATCCAACAGTCATTCATGATAAACACTCTTAGCAAACTAGGAATATAGGGGAAATTCCTCAACTTAACAATGAATATCTTTCAAAAAAACCTACAGCTAACATCATACTTAATGATGAGAAACTAGATCCTTTCTCCCTAAGATTGAGAACAAGATAACGATGTTCCCTCTCACCATTCTTATTCAACATTGTACTGAATGTCCTGGCTAACGCAATAAGACAAGAAAAAGAAATAAAAAGTATACAGATCAGAAAGGAAGAAATAAAGCTGTCTTTGTTCATATCGACATAATTGTTTATGTAGACAATCCCAAAGAATCAACCAAAAAACTCCTGGAACTAAAAATTAAAACAAGTTTGCAGAATACAAGATTACTATGCAAAAGTCTACTGTTTTCCTAAAGAATAGCAGTGAACAGTTGGAATTTGAAAGTAAAAGCAAAACACCATTTACATTAGTGCCAAAAAAGTGAAATACTTAGGTATAAATCTAACAAAATATGTACAAGATCTATACTAGGAAAACTACAAAACTCTGATGAAAGAAATCAAAAAAGATCTAAATAAATGGATATCCCATGCTTATGGATAGGAAAACTCAACATTATTAAGATGTCAGCTCTTCCCAACGTGATTTATACAGATTCAACGCACTCCCAGTCAAATCCCGGCAAGTTATTTTTGCAATGCTATTTCAAAAGTTTATATGGAAAGGCAAAAGACTTAGAATAGCCAACAGAAACAAAACTAAGTCAGAAGACTGACACTAACTGACTTCAAGACTTACTGTAAAGCTATAGTCACCAAGACAGTGCGGTATTGGAGAAAGAGTAGACAAGGGGATCAATGGAACCGAATAGAGAACCAAAATAAAGCCACACAAATATAGTCAACTGATCTTTAACAAAAGAAATTCAATGGAGAAAGGATGGTTTTTTCAACAAATGGTGCTGGAACAACCAGACACCCAAATGGAAAAAAATGAATCTAGGTACGGACCTTACACCTTTCACAAAAATTAATTCAAAACTGATCACAGACCTAAATGTAAAATGCAAAACTATAAAACTTCTAAAAGATAACATAAGAGAAAATCCATGAAAGAAAGAATTGATAAGCTGGACTTCATTAAAATTTAAAACTTCTGCTCTGCAAAAGACACTGTTAAGAGAACGAAAAGGCAAACCACAGGCTGGGAGAAAATATTTGCGAAACATATCTGATGAAGGACTTGTCTGGAAAGTATGCAAAGAACTCTTAAAATTCAACAATAAGAAAACAACCCAATTTAAACTGGGCACAAGATCTGAACAGACACCTCAACAAAGAATATATACAGATGGAAAATAAACATATAAGGTGTTCAACATCATATGTCATTAGGGAAATTCAAATTAACACATCAATGAGATACACACTACACAGTGGGTAAAATCCAAAACACTGACAACACCAAATGCTGATGAGGATGTGGGGCAATACACACTCTCACTGATTGCTTGTGGGAACGCAAAAGGGTACAGCCACTTCGGAATCCAGTTTGGCAGTTTCTTACAAAGCTAAACATAGTCTTACCATATAATCTAGCAATTGTGCTCCTTGGTATTCACCCAGATCAGTTGAAAACTTATGTCCACAAGAAAACCTGCACACAAATGTTTGTAGCAACTTTATTCATAATTGCCAAAACTTGGAAGCAACCAAGACGTCCTTAAGTAAATGGATAAATTGTGGTACATCCATACAATAAAATATTATTCAACAATAGAAAGAAGTGAGCTGTCAAGCCACAAAAAGACATAGAGGAACCTTAAATGCATATTGCTAAGTGAGAAGCCAGTCTGAAAAGACTACATACTGTATGATTCCAACTATATGACGTTCTAGAAAAGACAATACTATAGGACAATAAAAAAATTAATAGTTACCAGGGACTCAGGGAAAGGAAGTGAGGGGTGAATAGGTGGAGCACAGGCCACTTTTAGGGCAGTGAAACTATTCTGCATGATACTCTAATGGTGGATACACGATGTCATACATTTGTCAAAACCCATACAACTGTACAACACAAGAACAGTGAACCCTAATGTAACTATGGACTGTAATTACCAGCAATGATCAAGTGCAATAAATGTACCACACTAATGAAAGATATTAATAACAGGGGAAACTGTGTATGGCAGGGAATTAGTGAGTATATAGGAGCTCTCCGTACTCTCTGTTAATTTTTCTGTAAACCTAAAACTGCTCTTAAAAAATAAACTCTATGGAGCCAGCCCTGATGGCCTGGTGGTGAAAGTTTGGCGCTCTCACTGCTTTGGTGGCCCTGGTTCGGTTCCTGGTCACGGAACCACACCACCTGTCTGTCAGTTGCCGTGCTGTGGTGGTGGCTCACAGAGAAGAACTAGAAGGACTTACAACTAGGATATACAACCATGCACTGGGGCTTTGGGGAGGAAAAAAAAAAAAGAGGAAGATTGGCAACTGATGTTAGGTCAGGGTGAATCTTTCCTTGCATAAATAAATAAATAAATAAAAATAAAATCTATTAATTTAAGCAAAACAAAAAGAAAAGAAAAAAATTACCCTAAGGGAAGTTTTAGATCCAGCTCTGCTACTAACGGTGTGACTCCTGGCAAGTCACTTAACTCTTCTGAGCCTCAGTTCTATCATCTATAAAATGAAGGGACTGGACTAGTTCTCCTCCAAATAGAAGATTCTATCTTTCTGTGACTGCCTGGCCTCCAATATATACTATGATAGAAGAAAAAAGTATTTTGAAAGAAAATAATTCATCAATTGAAGCAAAACTCAAAGGAATATCATTATGCAATTCTGGCAAATAAACAACATAATTATTGGATGAATCTGGTGATCAAATGTAATTTATATGAAAGGAATAAGGGGGAAATGGAGCATAAATAGGTATTGATGAAGCATTCATTTAAAGATGATAGAGCTCAAGTTTTTAAAAGATAACTTCAGATGCCTCAGGTGCCATGAAATTAAATGATGTAGTTAAATGGTAACAGAGAGATTGTCGGTAATAGACGTTTCATGAAAGTTATGATGAAATGATTTGTGGCTCTTGGAATTCTTAGCTAAAATTTTCTCGTTCTTATAAATCAGACACTGATGCCTACAAAGATGTGGAAATACAGATGTTGTTTCTGGCTGATATGATGTGTTTGTGTCAGATATTAATGTGGGAGGAGTAGGCAGCCACCTGGGAGGGGAGGTCAGAACTTTAACATATGAGAAAATATAATCAAAATCACACCCCTCATCAGTAGCAGAAGGGGAATTAGAATGTGGGATGTGATATGCACCAACTGGCAGCATCAGGCAGTCTAGTATAATGATTAAGAACCCAGGGCCAGCCCTGGTAGCCTAGTGGGTAAGTTTGGTGCACTGTGCTTTGGTGGCCCAGGTTCAGTTCCTGGGTGTGGACCTACACCACTCATCTGTCAGTGGCCATGCAGCTCACATACAACAAGAGGAAGATTGGCAAAGGATGTTAGCTCAGGGCAAACCTTCCTCAGCAAAAAAAAAAGAACCGAAATACACGGTTTCAGATCCCAGCTCTGCCATTTACTGACTGTGTGACCTTGAGTACTTTACCTAATTTTCTCTATTCCTCCATTTCTTCTTATGTAAAATGGAGATGATAATAGTAAGTAAGCACCCTCAGTGCGGCTAAAATGAGTTAATATTTGTAAAGTGCTTAGATCAGAGCCTGGCCCACAGTAAGTGTTATGTGAGTGTTTATTAAATAAAAAATACATAAATTTGAACCCTAGTCTCCTTAGTACTATCCCACTATCCCATGATTTAGCACTTTTGAAGCATGCCAGGAAATAACCCCAAACATCTCCTTCTACCATTATTTAGCTGCATGTAACAGAACACTCTACTACATTGCTTTAATAAATAGGAGGTTATTTTTCTCACATCACAAAAAGTCTGGAAGGAGGCCACTGCTGGCATTGGTTCAGCAGGTTATGGATGTCAGGGCAAGATCTCTGTGATCCTCTGATTCTTTTCCTCATGCTTACAAGATGGCTACTGCAGCTCCAGCCATCATGTACACAATAAAGCAGGAAAAAATAGAGATGAGAAGGGCTGCACTAGTGAACTATTTCTCGGAAATCCTTCCAGCAGTTTCCAACTTTCTCAGAACCATGGCTTGGCCCAGCTGGATCATTGCATTCCCAGGCAACCTTCCAAACATCCTTGTGGGTCTGCTATCTTCTATGTTCAGAGCGCAGCCGTCAGTGATGTGGACCATTCACCTGCATTTTTTGACACAGGAATTCTTGAGAGGAATGAAAACTACATGCTCAGCTCCTGGGGGGGGCGAGGCGTCAGAAGTAGCCTTGGCTCCAGCAGGCCTGCTTGGCGACCAGGGTCTTCCCTCAGGACGAGGGAAGTGAGAGTTCTCTCTGCCCTCAGTTGGCCACCTTCACAGACGATTTAGACTGGCTCCTGGCACTTGGTGAGACTGCCTAATGCTGCCACCTCTCATGGCAGATCACATGTTTCCTGAAAACAAAATGATGGTATTTGGTTTAATTTTATCGAACTCCTCTTTCGTGCTGGATGTTTATTACAAGTGTTTCTAAAACAGACTTTTAACTACCTTTGAGGATAACTAACACAGAGGGCCAATAAATGGGCTGCAGACGTTTTAGCTGACCTTCATTCTGGGGGAAAGTTGCTTAATATGGTAAGAAGTGGCAACCCATCCCACCATCCCTGCATTCCACATTCTGTGACATTGCCTTGCTGCAGAGGCTACCAGGTCCCCCAAAGGCTTGCCTTCTATGGACAGAGTCTAGGACCCAAGGGGATAGTTTAGTTAGCTGCTTCACGTGATCTCAATCTATTGGGTAATATGCTTTCCATCTCACAAAAGAGAGGGAACACTTTCTGACAACTATGTCCCCTATGGATTGGCTACTTCCATGTGAAGGGCATCTCAGGGTAATCCCGTGATAGGAGGGTGACGGTGGTCGTGCCAGGGATGATCACGGGCTGCCCCATCAGAAGATGCTACGATCGCCATTTAGTATAAGGTGCAAGTGCTTCCTAGTTGGCAAAGTATTTGCAAATGTAGACATTATTAGAGAATTTCTGCCAGAGCTGGGTCTTGAGAGATGAGTAGAATTTTAATAGATGGAGAAGGTGATGTGAATCATTAGTGCCTGAGAGGCATGAAAGACTAAAAGTAAATGTTGAGTTTGGGGGAAAAATAAGTATTCCCATGATAATGGAATGCATAATTATTTTAAAAGGAGCAGGAATGAAAGTTGAAATAGTGAGGTTTCTTGTAGCCCGTGGGGAATCACTGATTATTTTTGAGGAGAAGAGTGATATAATCTGATCTATAGTTTCAGGAAGATAATTCTAGGCAGTGATAAGGGTGATGTGGAGATGCAACAATGGAGGCAGGAAGCCAGTTAGAGCTTATTCAATGAGGCAACAGCGATAGAAAGAGAAATGAAGGCTCATATTTGAGAAATGTTTCAGAGAATAAATTACTGGAATTTGACTGTTGATTGGATGTTGTAGCAGAAACTGTTAGTGATCTTCCAATATCTGTTTTCTCCCCTGTATTACTTTCCTAGAGATGCCATTAGCAAAGTAGCACAAACTGGATGGCTTAAAACAACAGAAATTGATTGTCTCATAGTTCTGGAGGCTACACATCATGGTGTCGGTAGGGTTGGTTTCTTCCGAGGTCTGTGAGGGAGAATCTGTGCCAGGCCTCTCTCCTAACTTCTGGTGACTGTCTGCAATCCTTGACATCCCTTGGCTTGTCATGACTCCAATCTCTGCCTCCATCATCACGTGGCATTCTCCCTGTGTGTCTCCGCCTTCTTATAAGGACACCAGTCATGTTTGATTAGGGCTCACCCTATGCCAGTATGATGTCATCTTAACTAATTACATCTGCAATGACCTTATTTCCAAATAAGGCTACTTTCTGAGGTACTGGGGATTAGGACCTCAGCATATCTTTTTGGGGGACACAATTCAACCCCTAACATCCTCCTTCCATACTAATTGAGCCCTGATTTCGGGCTGGGCACATGGCCACCCAGAAGGGAGGCTGCTATTCCTAGCTTTGGCCATGTGGAAGGGTGCTGGCCAATGAGGTGTAGGTGGATTGGTGTGTGACAGCTTCCTCGGCAAATCATCTTCAAGGGACAGTGTACATGTGCCCTTTTGGCCTGTCTTCATATTTTCCTCCATCCTGTCTCAAGGAATAGGGTTATCAATTACAGCCAAAGTAATCTTAACTCTTGCAGCTGAGGAGGAGGAGTGAGGGACAGGGCTTTTTGGACACTCTGGGTAAGATGTTCACATGGCACTCTTTCAAAAGGATAATCCAAAAGTCTTTACCTGCAGCTGAATCTAGCTTTTCTGCAAGTGTGCTTTTCTTTTATTTTGTCTCACACAATGTTAAAAAGTTTGAATTGAAGTGCATCTAGGTAGGGCATTTACTTTAGTTTTTTGTAGGCCCAATTATGCCCTATTACCTTACATCTAGCTTTACTTAATTATGATACGTGCCTGGGCTCTAAAGGATTTGAGTTTAAGACCTCTGAAACGTCTTTTTTTTTTTTTTTAATGAGGAAGATTAGCCCTAGCTAACATCTGTTGCCAATCCTCCTCTTTTTGCTAAGGAAGATTGGCCCTGGGCTAACATCCATGCCCACCTTCCTCTACTTTATGTGGGATGCCGCCACAGCATGGCTTGACAAGTGGTGCGTTGGTCGGCACCCAGGATCCGAACCTGCGAACCCCGGGCAGCAGAATGGGAGTGTGCGATCTTAACTGCTATGCCACTGGGCAGGCCCCCTGAAATGTCTTTTAAATACCTGCTCAACATTTATTTAGACAAGAGGCTAAAGGCTTTCGGAAACAAAGACCCTCCTGGTGGTGGTCTGCCTCTCCTCCACTACACAGAGCAATAGAGTTCTAGTCCTAAATTCATGTATACAGTCCACTCAGCAAAACAGAAGCTCTGCAGTTACCCCAACTCCCATTGGGGAGAAGAAATTTAGCAATGGCATACTGTTATTGTAGAATGCTTTAGAAGGTCTCTCTTACCAATCACCCCCATCCACCATAGTTTATGAAAGTGTTTCTTCTAACAACACACAGTCCCCTCCACGAGAAGAATTCTGGCAAGTGGATTACCTTCCCTTGCTACACTTCCAGAGACATTTTAACACCACTAAGAGACTGGCACCCCCAGGCCATCTGGCTCCATCCTAATGTTTCTAACAGCATGCTGGTGCTGTTTCCGGAGACTGCGGACTCTGCAGAGTGGGTAGTTTCTAAGAAGGATATAGTGAGTACATGTAGAATTTGAATCACCAGTAAGCCATCCACGTGGGTCGTTCAGAGCAGGAAGACCACATCCTACGTCCGGAAGAGGGACTGTCAAAGTGGACTCATACCAAGTCCTGCCAGATGTGCTGGTCTGGATATACACACACAAAGAGAGAGCATTCCAGGCAAATGCACCGACAGCCTTCAGGGAGCCAGGAGGATGTCTCAGATCTGTATGAGATCTAGCCAGCGACTCGAGCCTAATCTCAACACTACTTTTTCTAAAGCTTATCAATGACGCTCCATAGAATCCTTAGTGTTTAGAAATCTCATAATTTAGCGGAGTTCTCTACAGCAAATACAGTCCATTTTTAAATCTGCGAAAACTGTTGCAACCAGCAGCCTCAGCACAGCTGTTAGTAGCTGCTGCTCATTTAGGCTGTAAATAGCTCTTTCTGGTTACCAGCAAAAAATCTGACTGATGAAATGCATTGGCACTATGTTTCATATCCAAGGCGATTTTTAAAATCTGTAATGAGCATCAACGGCTGGAAAAAAGAGTGACTTGCACCTACTTCTTTTATTTAGATCTTAATCTTTCCCAACTGCCCTCTAGTGTGAAAGAGCTCTCCTTGGCACCTCAGTTCATATAAACACGTGTAAAGAAATATACACATTAGATTATAAAAGGGTGGTTTCTTAACTGGTTTTGGGCTACAAAAAATCCTTAAAAAGTGGCTTTCTCAACACAAAATGCAGACATTATAGTGTATTTATAGTGATAAACTAGAAACACCTAAATATCCCAAAGCAGAGAAAAGTTTAAGCAAAATATGATAAGTTCATATTATGTCATACTATGCAATCACTAGACGTGATTTTTACAAAGAATTTTAAATAATAAGGAAACATTCTTATTAAATTTAAAGCAAAAAAATCTGCTTGATGCAAATTGTTACACAGTGTGTCATAACTAGCTACATATTATAAAGAGACTGGCAGGTACATGCTAAAATATTTGCAGTGTTTTCTCTGGTTGATGAGAGTGGGGGTAATTTTTTTTAAACTTTCCTATTCTAATATCATGAATAAGCTACTTTTATAATGAAGAAAAAATAAGAAACCCACAGTGTCTTTTCTGTGATGCCCAAATGTCTCAAAGGGATACATCCCAACTTCTCCCCTTGTTGTGCAGAGAAATGTAAAGGGGGAAAAACGAATTGCTCATCTATATTGATATCGTTAGAAAATGCTTATCTAACGTAAATACAGAACCAAAGGAAATAGCATTAACATCGAATATTGTAAGGATATGCATGAACACGATTCTTCCTCCTGAAGTTTTAAGCCAAGACTCATGGCTGTATGAAGTTGGCTTCTTGGAATACAACATAAGGGAGACCCAGGGGTCCCTGTCATTTCCCAAATTAGCGAGGATTATCATCACCAGTATGTCAGACACCCTCCCCTCCAAAATAGAAAGGAGTGGGGAGTCTGTGTCCGCTTTTAGAAGTTCTTAAGGGAGAGTATCTTCAGCCCACATATGAAGAGTAGGAGCTGTTACAATCACCCCGGTACACTAACGTAATGAGAAGCTAAAGCAGGGCCTAGAAATCTGCCCTTGGGAAATATGTTTCCATGAAACTCAACTGGATAAGGCTATTCTCCTCCATCCCCACTAACTGTATGGTAGAATGAAAAAGACAAAGTGACATGCAGATATTTCTTCTATACAATAAAAAACAGTATTCTGTAACTCGAATATGGAATCATCATGTAAATACTTATCAATGAATAAAGTATTATAGTTCATAAAAAGGGATAACCTACTGAGTGATGTGATGTTTTAAAAGCAACACCCCATTGTATTTTTACACTGTAAAAACACAAACTGTGTATAGCTTAATATTTTTTCACAAAGAATACCTTTAAAGCATAACTAAAATTATTAGATATGGTCTAAAAAGCAAAAAGAGCAACCTGGACTTGTTAATACACAGTTACCAAGAAGTTCCAGATATTGTAGACTGACAGTCTCATAAAATATTTGAATCAAAATTTATGCAGATGTTTGATTAAAGAACAAACACAAAACTCACTATCTTACTGTGGTTAGAAAATCACAAAATAACAAAAGCAAACACATTAGAATAAGTTCAAATCACTTATTTTAGTCCTATAGTTATTTAAAAAGAAACTGACCATAGAATAAAATTTTAAATGACTTTATGAAAATATTATTATATTTTGTAACGATAAGGACAGAGAGTCTCATTAATGAGTTTCTAAATTGTAAGGTAGGAAGGTATATCAAACACTGAGGACATCACTCTAACTCATAAAACTTTATTAAGGACCTAGTAAGACAGATCTTCAATAGATCTACTTTTTAATTTTGCAATCTTATGAACATGTAACATGGATACACAATTAAAAAAATAGACCCAACTTTTCCATAAAAATAAAAGTAGAAATTGCCAATAATAAATAGTTTTATGCCAGTAGAATCTTCTTGGAATTATCTTGATTTTTGTGACATCAATTTCTATTAGCATAATTATAAGGCCAATGAAAGAAATCTACGGGGTTTCTTTATTTTGGTTTAGAGCTTCTTTGGAAAAATTCAGGAAAACATTCATGAGTTGCTCCTTTCTCTCTAACACTCGGCTTTCCCTGTGCCCTCCCTCCACATCCTCTGACTCAGAGACTATTTGGAGAGGACACCTGTTTTAAATGGATCCACAGGAAATACCTATGTGGTCTTTTCATCATCTGACCCTGCATCTGGTTGGCTGAAATGCGATCATGATAAAAAAAAAAATGCTGCCCACAGACTGATGCAACTTCAGCGTGACAACATTTACTGGAAGGCAGAGGGAATCCAGTTGATATTTATTTTCCTTCCATGAAGCCCTGGTATTGTAGTGTAGGAAAAAACAAATAAGTAAAAGGGCAAAACCCGTTTAACCCTCAAAAGATTAGTATCAAATTACACACCGGGTTTTACATCCAAACTCAGAATGATTTGTTTTTAAGCTGAATGTAATCTTGTAGCAGAAAATTATCTGACACTCTTTCCTTTATAATCTTTCACGTATACACCTCTTGTCCAAAGTGCATAGCCTGTCTTGTTATATTATATACTGATATGATATTTATAAAGTTCCCGTGGAAAAGTGCAAGGCACTGGAATAGAATTTATAAGGGAATTTCATAGTGATTAATAGTAGTTTAACACTGAAAATTCAATTGGGTCCAAAATAAAGCAAGTCACTCGGGGGCACCGGGGCGCGGGCTTACACCCCAAGTTCACGCCTCCACCTCCTGTGGCCACAGAGCACCCCAGTTGGCCACAGGAGCCACCCTTGACCTCCGCTGCAATGCCCCGGCTGGAACGTTTGTCTACACTGGGGTCCCCTCCTTCAGTGCAGGTTTGCCGACCTCCCTCTCCGGGCCGCGTCGCTCTCCGCCCGCCAGATGCCACCAGCCGCGGCCCCGGAGCTCGAGCGCGCTCGGCGGCCACCCACCCACCGCCGGGACGCCTAGGGGGCGCCCCCGGTCGGGTGTCCCGGGGCCCCGCGAACGCAGGAGCAGAACGACGGAGGCGACGAAAGAGCTGACGCCACGCCGCCCGGCCGCCAGCAGTGCCCGCAATCGCCCCGCCCGCGCAGGTCGCCGGGCGCCCGCGGTCGCGCCGTCCCCCGGGGGCGCCCCGCCGCAGCCCCCGCCCGCCCCGCCGGCCGCGCCCGGGTTCCCACGGCGCCCGCCCCCGCCCTGCGCTCCCGCCCGCCCTCGGCGCCGCCGCGCCCGCCCAGGCCTCTGGCGGACATGGCGCTTGTCCCCTGCCAGGTGCTGCGGTGGCGATCCTGCTGGCCTACTGCTCCATCCCGTGCAACTACAAGGCCATCGACATGCCCTCGCATCAGACCTACGGAGGGAGCTGGGAATTCCTGACGTTCATTGATCTGGTAAGGCCGTCCCCGCCCCTCCCCCGTCCTCCGCGCACCCCGAGCCTGTGTGTGTTTGTGGGTGCGCGAGCACCTGCGCGCGCGCCTGCAGCATCCACCCCTGTCCTCGCCTCTTCCCCGGCGGTTGCGTCTGCAGCGGCCCCGCAGCAGCACCTCCTAAAGCGCCCGACGTTACCTGGTGGCTGGGGCCCGAGTGGAGGTGGGGTGCGCCAGGTGGTGGGCTCTTTGGAGGGGAACACAGACCTGCTGCTAAGGTGACACGGCAAGATTCTCAACTTTGCAAGTGGATTGGACGACCTTGATCATGAGCGGCCTCAGACCCGTTCGCCCCCAAGGTGCTTTCCAGAGCACCCACCGTGGGATCCACTTGCAGCAACTGAAGGAAACTGGGCATTGTCGAATTACTTGGAGCTTCCTCTGAAAGGACCAAAATTCTCTTCCTAAAGAAGAGAAAGCACCTAATAAAGTGTTTTTTTCCATGTGTTTTTTTGCCCATTGTCAGTAATTTACTTAAAACCTTTTACTCCAGAAACACTAGGGGAGAGAGATTTGCAAAATGCGTTTCCAGTGTGACTCTGCACTCTTCCTTCCCGTATAAAAGTCTGAAGCAGTTTGCATAAGCAGCTCCTCTTTTGCACAACTTGGTAACCTTGGCAGTTGGAGTTTGTTTGTTTGTTTGTTTGTTTGTTTTAAAGGCGTGTCCCCTTCTGGCACTAAAAGGGCCAGAGAATCAGAACAGAAGCATAAGGCCCAGTAATAACATGGGGAGGAATCTAGGAACTTTAGGGTGAAAGATGACTAATTTAGACTGGGTCAAACATATACTAAGAGATGATAAAATAAGGGCAGAGAGTCAAAACAAGAGCAACTAATTCTAAGGACTAGAGAAAATGTAGAACCGATTCCTGGGATGCTAGAACTGTCCAAGATTACACATGAGGTTGGCTACTCAAGCAAGCTTATGATCTCTAATTGTTGATCCTCCATATTGATGAAGAGAACTTGAAACCTGTTTTAAGATATTGACAAAGGCTTAGGATGCCTCAGAGAAATGCAGAGAGTTTTTGTTTAGAAATACTGCCTTATATTTGTATCATGTTAGGTACTTTCAGAGAGGAATTTAAGTTCTTTTTCCCAGCAGTATCCCAACTGTGCACATACCCGGCTTCTCAGGGCAGAGAGTGTTTCAGCGGATTCAATTTCAGACCCTCAACTTCCATCTGGTTCTTGAAACTGATCTGCCTTTGAACATGGGTGATGCCTGCCAGTTCTCCTTTCTTCTTCCCTATTCATTCAAGGGCCGAGCACATGACAAGGCTCTGTGCTGTATTTATCTGTTCCTTTTAAGCACTCAGAAGGTAGATGGTTGCCACCAGGACTATCTTCATATTTGATTGAAAAACGAAGTCAGACTTGTTTTAACAGAAAGTCTTATTGGTTGACTGGCCTGTAAATGACAATTGGCTCTGCCAATTATGTTATATAGCAGACATTTTCCATAGATGAATGAGGGAAACCTGCAGCCCTGAGGTTCCAATAAATATGTATCAGAGCGTTAGAAAGAAATCATGTCCCTTTCTCAAATGTTTAAACTTATGTTAAAAATGTTTAGATGTTCTTTAAAAATATGTGCATAGATTTTCAGAGTTCTTTTAGGGGCCGTGTGAACAAAATTCCTCTTGGATGACTACCTTATACCATTCCTCAGTCAGATCTTGCTTAGAGCTGGCCCATTTGCGTGTTGCCAAGGAACAGTGCTGAGCTGCTGGATACTGCTGGAGACTCCGCCAGAGCCACAGGAACTGTGAACAGTTCTCAGAAGCACCTCTGCATTAGGTACAGTTTTGGGGGAGCAGAGGACGGGGTCAACAGGTGAGGGGGTAGAAGTTGAGGGTGTTGGTTAACCCATGAGATATGACTGCTTCTCACACTGGCATTGCTTACTGAGTGTTAAAAAACACCGCTGGGGCCAGCCCTGTGGCATAGTGGTTGAGTTCACACGCTCTGCTTCGGCTGCTTGGGGTTCGAAGGTTCGGATCCTGGGTGCAGACTGATGTGCCACTTATCAAGCCATGCTGTGGCGGCCTCCCATATAAAGTAGAGGAAGATGGGCACGGATGTTAGCCCAGGGCCAATCTTACTCAGCAAAAAGAGGAGGATTGGCAGTGGGTGTTAGCTCAGGGCTGATCTTCCTTATTTAAAAAAAATAACTCACAAGAAACCATTCCCTCGCCTAACCTTTGAGTGACATGAAACTGTAGCAGAGCCAACTTGGTTCTACTTAAAACTGTCATGCAGTGTATATTTATATAGCATTTGATGATTGGACTTGCCTATTTTAAGTTACACTCATCACGGCAACTATGCTTTTGTCTATCAGAATTCAGGCAGGCCATAAATTCAAATTTGAAACTTTTACTTTGTTTCATATTTCGATTCAGTCTGTATGGAGCCTTCAGCCAATCATTCAAACTTTTTACTCTCTGTGGCCTCTGATTGAAATATAATAATTATCTTTAATCAAGACTTCCTGTGAGAATGTCTAGAATATAGTCATAAACACAGTGTCTAGAATATAGTCATAAAAACACTCATGCGAAGTGTTACTCTCTTTATTATTAGAGATTTAAAGTCTTCAGAGCTTAAACATTGGACAGCTGTTAAAACAACCAACCTGTCAATCTTTAGTAATGGCAGGAAAAGATTTGGCTACTAGAATTTACCCATTTCACTTTCATTTTTTGTGTGTTTAAAAAAAAACCGAATAAACTTTCTTATTTTGTGCCCTGGACAATTTTAATGATTCTAAGTTCACTAGAGCAATTTTGGAAGATGATTTACCTTCTCTAAACTTTAACGAGAAGGCCCTTTTTCTAACCAGCTTGGATTGCAGTGTCAGGACATTTATCCTGGTGGCCACAGTCTGATTCTATGTTCCATGGCCTCAGTTTACTGGAACGTAAATCGGGAAGCTCAGGCTACGTGTATCTGGGAGCAGATGGTTATGTGGCAGTGGCCATTCCAGCTATATCCGTATCTTTCTTTGAGTATGTGAGTCATCTTGATAGAATCAGAGCTCATGGTTAAAAACTGAAATGCAAGTTATTGCTATCAGTAATCGTATATTGTTATTCCCCAAGAGCTTCAAGATAACTAAAGTGCTTTAGGAAAATTCAAGTTATTAAATGGAAATGGACCACTGTCTTGGCATGGTAGGCAGAATAATGAGCCCCCAAAGATGTCTCCATCCTAATCCCCAGAAACTGTGAATATGTTAAGTTACATGGCAAAGGGGAATTAAGGTTGCTAGTCAGCTGACTTTAAAATAGGGAGATTATCCCAGATTATCCATGGTGGACCCAGTGTAATCACAAGGGTTCTTGAAAATGGAGGGAGGCAGAAGAGAAGGGTCAGATGGAAGAAGATGTGACTGTGGAAGAAAATCACAGAGAGATGTAACATTGCTGGCTTTGAAGATGGAAGAATGAGCCAAGATCCAAGGAATGTGGGAGGTGTCTAGCAGCTGGAAAGGGCAAAGAAATAAATTCTCCCCTAGAGCGTCCAGAAGGAACACAGAGCTGCTGACACCTTGATTTTAGCCCAGTGAGAACCATTCTGGACTTCTGACCTCCGGAAGTGTAAAATAATAAATGCCTGTAGTTTAAGCCACTAAATTTATGGTAATTTGTTACAGCAGCAATAGAAAACTAGTACACTTGGCTCTCAATCCTCTGACCCAGAAGAAAAACTTAAATGTTGTGCTTATGTAGTGATTCAGCTAGTTCTTTATGTATGTTAGATAACTGGTTAATTTTAGCTTTCACCAAAATACAGGTTTTTGCCTACTGAATCCATGAAGCTATGCAGAGAAGACATACATATAACAATGGACAATATGAGAATCTATAAAAATTGACCAACATTGGGAAAACTAGGTCTTCGCTTTACTGGGAAGTATTCTAGAAATTATCATTATGCGACATGTCATGCCTAGAGAAGGAATACTCTTAACTGGAAATAACCTGGAAAGAAAGAAAATTTAAACTACCTGATGTCCAAGTGTTTCCTTAACCAGTATCACAGCTGATGAATCTTCTTCAAATGATGCAGATTCATTCACTTATTCACTCATTAAAGGATACTTGCCCCCAAAGATAATAAAAATGGGGAATCAGAATAAAATGAGCATAAATAAATTAAAAGAAAAAGGCAACTCTAGTTTGAGGCCTCAGTGTAAGGCTGGAGTATGATGGGTGTTTAGTAGACATTTGAATAAATGGAAACTTGCCCTTTCCAAATTTTCAGTGAGTATTCTTTTCTTGTCCTATTTCCTTCTCAAACATTCAAAATAATAGGGATTTTTGAAACATACAACTAGAACTTTATTCAGATGTATATGGTAGACTGTCTGATGGATACATGAGTCAGAATCAGCTTCTTTGGAAAACGTGAACTGGACATTCATTATTAAAAATTAATTTTGATGCTGGGTTTGGAATATTTTGATTTGCAAAGATTGAAACAAACATCTGGCTATCTCATTTGCTGTAGTTTGTGGTACTCATCATTTTGAGAGTTATCATCTCGAAAGGCTCCATTTTACTCTTTATTCCTCCTGTACTGACTTGTCATTCATGCATGGGCGGAAGATTGCTCAGGGCCTGCCTCCTCAAAGTGTGGTCTGAGGACCAGCAGGATGGGCCTTATCTGGGAGCCTGCTAGAAATGTGGAAGCTCGGGCTCCATCCCAGACCTTCTGAATCGGAATCTACACTTTAAGAAGACCTCTAGGTGATTTCTTTGCGCATTCTGGTTTGATAAATGCAACTCTGGGACACACTGCTTTTGTTTTGTAAGTTAACATGGAATGTCTTGTAGGACACAGCTTTGATATATTAATTCTGCCTTTAACACATATTTAAACGTATTTCAAAACATATTTAAGGTGACTCTTACTGTGACATAATTAAAAACGTGTTGTAAAAAATTACAACTTTAAAATAAAAGGAAGAGAAAAATATGTATTAGGCACCAGGGATAGATTATTTATTGCAATTGAGAAACAAATTTAGCTACTCTTCAGGGCAGCCAAGGCGAAAAAGAATACGCGTTTGATTGCATTGTCTGTAGTGTTGGAATAAAGGAACCATAACAATTTATCAGGAAACATCCAGTTCTTTCCAAGCACTGACTTTTCAAGGTTATTTATCACTCAGATTGTCATATAAAGGACATCGAGTAGCGTAGTAAGTAATGCTTTTGATTGTTTTTTTTAGCAGAATATGGTATAGAAATATTCTTACACTTGATGTTTCTTATATCTGATTTTTATGACAACCAAAGGTATGGTCCTATATTTTGACTGGTTGAAGGCATTTTTGTAGAGGTTTAAAGTAATATAATCTAAGTATTTATTTTTGTTATCTACATCCGTATTGCAAAAGAATTTAAGAAAATCACAGAGGGAGCAAGATAAATAAGGGCTCAGATGTGGAAAAGCTTGGGGTGTTCAAAGAGCAGGAAATCATCAAGTATACCTGGAGGATATATTTTCGCTTTTAGACATGTTAAGAATTTTTGACCTTTAAAAAAGTGTGAAAAAGGCAAAACAAACTGCATAAGTATCCTAAATAATGCATTTGGTCTCATATTTACTTATAGACTTATAAAATATTCTTGACTCTAGTTCATGGCTTAATTTTAAATAGGAAATGAAATATCTTGAGAAGAGATTCTGTATATTATTATGTAACTATGGTACTTAGCTTGCCAGTCAAAACCACAGAGTGCCATGCGAAGGCCAGTAATTCATTGAGTACTCAGTGAACAAAGTTAGGTGGGTGTTTTATTTTTTTTTGGATATTATACAAAGAGGGTGAAACTGCACATTTTTTTTCGGTAGAATCAGACTTGACCCTGACATGTGCACATAAATTTTAGGGATTATATAATGCTGTTTCCTAACCTAGGGGAAGAATCGCGAGTATAATACGTTGCGTAGAATCTTCTTCACCTTCTTTGAAAGTGTTTCTTTTGGATCAGATATAAAACAGGGGCCTGGTTTTTTCAGCGTGGGGGAAATAGCTGGTGATATAATCGCCCATCCTCTTTCTTAGTTGCAACTGTTTTTTAAATTACAGAAAGTCATCTGACCACTCGTTGAGGTCACTTCTTTTCCCATCCCCACCGTCCCCCGCGTCTGGTATAACATTTAGCAAAATTGGTAGCTGCTCTTGAGGGTTTTCATTTGTTTCTCTGTGTTCTCCTGAAATGTCATGTGTTTCTGTGGAACCGTGAACGATAGTACAATTTTCCGTCTTGAATCAGACGTGCCTGTGATCCAAAGCATGCTTGGAAAAATCTTTCTGCTTAGGATTCCACAGCAACAGAGCTTTCTTTTGTGTCTAGAAGCCTGTGGCTAGACAGTTAAAGGGCCCATTTCCCACCTGCAGGTTAGTCCTGCCCTCTGAGCACAGAGTTCTCTTTGAATGTGAGAGACCCCTTGATCAGACCCACTGTGGAGGGGAGCAAGATACAGGATGTGGCTTCCATAGGCCTGATCAACACAGGCTAATCAAGCACAACCAGAGAAATTGCTTGAATTTGCAAAATGGCAAGAACACTGTCATTTTGAATCTTGAGAATTCGGGATGTGTTCGTTACAATGCTTTAGGAGCATGGAATTCTAAAAAGTCAGTTAGACAATGGCCTACCCTCTTCATACTGACTTATATTTAGACCTGTCAGGCTGTGTTAATTTAATTTCAAAAGCGATACATAGAATTATAGAAAATTTGTACAATATAGGAAACCATAGGAAAGAAAATATATTCCATCTTGATTATCTCTAATTTTCTGTGCATCTTAGCATTTTAGTGCTTGAAGATTGTATTCATTTCAGAACTTTATACACACACAGAAACGCAGAGAGAGAGTCAGACTTCAGATATATATGTGTATATGTATATATGTGTGTGTACATATATAGTCAGATTTCAGAAAAATCATATTCTATATAAAAATTAGTTTTAAATTACAGAGAAAAATATTTATCACTCATAGACACCAACATTAGTATTTTGATATTTGCCTTTTGAGCCATATATATACTTTTATTTAAAACAAAGTTTCCATATATACATATGGTTTGTATAAATTTATTTTTTAGTTAACATACACCAGAATTTACTCTTTTTGGTGTACAGTTCTATGAGTTTTGACAGATGCATAGAACCATGTGGCCGCCACCACAATCACCTAAAAATGTTTTTTCATGCTGCCCTTTTATAGTCAAACCCTCCCATGCATCTCAACAACCACAGATCTGTTCTCTATCCCTATAGTTTTGCCTTTTCTAGAAAAATATATGAGGCATAGAGTATGTAGCCTCTGGGTCTGGCTCTTTTCACTTAGCATAATGCATTTCAGATGCCTCCATGTTTTTGTGTATACTGGTAGTTGTTCCATTTAATTGCTGAGTTGTATTCCAAGGCATTAATGTACCACTTTGTTGATCCAATCATACGTTGAAGGGCATTTGAGTTTTTTCTAGTTTGGGTGATTATGAAAAAAGCTGCTATAAACATTTGCATACAAGTTTTTGTATGATCATGTGTTTTTGTTTTTATTGAGTTTGTACCTAGGAGATGGATTGCTTGGTTATACGGCAAGTAACTGTTTAACTTGGTAAGAAACCGCCAAACTGTTTCCCAGAGTGGAGGTGCCCTGTTGCGTTGCCATCGGCAATGTACGAGGGTTCCAGTTGCTCTGCGTCCTCGTCAGTGCGTGGTGGTGTCAATTTTTCTTCTATTTTAGCTATTCTAATAGGTGTGTAGTGGTATCTCATTGTGGTTTTAATTTGCATTTCCCTCATGACTAATGATGTCAAATATCTTTTCCTGTGCATTGTTACTGTACAAATATCTTCTTTGCAAAGTGTTCATATCTTTTGCCCATTTAAAAAAAATAGGTTTTCTTATTGTTAAGCTTTGAAAGTTGTTGTGTATATCAAATAAAAGTTCTTTACCAAATATGTGATGTACAGACATTTTCTTCCTGTTCGTGGTGTATCTTTGAATTTTATTAGTAGTGTCTTTTGTAGAGCAAAGTTTATCATTTTGATGACATCCAATTAATTAATTTTTTTATTTTATGGAACATGCTTTTGATGTTTCTCTTAGAACTTTTTACCTAACCCGAGGTCACAAAGAGTTTCTTTTCTACTCCCTTCTAGAAGTTTTGTAGTTTTAGGTTTTACATTTGGGCCTGTGATCCGTTTCCAAGTTAGTTTTTTGGATAAGGTGTGAGGTTAGTGTAGAGTTGAGTCCTATTTTTTTTTTTTTTTTTTTTTTTAGCATATGGATGTACAGTTGTCCCAGTACCGTTTCTTGAAAAGACTATCCTTTGCCATTGAATTTCCTTCGCACTTCTGTCAAAAATCAGTTGGCTACGTTGAGGGTCTGTTTCTGAACTGTACTCTGTTCCACTGATGTGTCTGTCTGTTCACAAGTACCACACTGTGTTGATTATCCCAGCTTTACCATAAGTCTTGAAAGCAGGTAGTGTGAGTCCTCCAACTTTGTTCTTTTTCAAAATTTGTTTAGGCTATTCTAATTACTTTGCCTCTTTAAATTTTATAATACTTTTGTCAATATCTATAAATAATCCTACTGGGATTTTTGAGTGGGATTTTGTTGAATCTATAGAACAACTTGAGGAAAATTGACATCTTAACAATATTTACTCTCCCAATCCATGAACATGATATATCTCTCCATTTACATAGATCTTTGATTTATTTCATCAGTGTTTTATAGTTTTCAGTGTATGGTTCCCGTACATATTTTATTAGATTTATACTTGTGTTGTATTTTTATTAATGCTATTATAAATGGTACTTTTAAAAATGAGTGTTTTATTAAATCTATTATATTTAATTGACATTTTTATTGAGATAATTGTAGATTCATATCAGTTGGAAGAAATAATAGAGAGAGACCTGGGTAGGCTTTACTCAGTTTCCCCCAATGGTAACATCTTGCACAACTGTAGTGTAATACCAGAATAATGATATTGAAACAATCAAGATACAGAACAGTTACTCTACCACAAGGATACCTCATGTAGCCTTCTTATTGCCACCCCTACTTTCTCCTTTCATCTTATCCCTGATCCCTGGCAACATTAATTTGTTCTCTATTTCTATGATTTTTGTCATTGCAATAATATTATATAAATGGAATCATATATGTGACTATTGGGGATTGGCTCTTTTCACTCAGAATAATTCCTCGGAGAGTCATCCAAGTTGTTACGTGTGTCAATGGTTTGTTCCTTTTTATTACTGAGTGGTATTTCATGATATGGATGCTCCACAATTTGTTTAAGCAGACACTCACTTAAGGACATCTGGATTGTTTCCAGTGTTGGGCAATTGTTAATAAAGCTACTATACACATTCATGCATAGGTTTTTGTGTGAACATAAGTTTTCATTTCTCTGGCATAAATATCCAAGAGGACAATTGCTGGGTCGTATGGTAGTTGCAACTTTAGTTTTAAAAGAAGCTGCCAAACTGTTTTCCAGAGTGGCTGAACCGTTTTACATTTCCACCAGCAATGTGTGAGTGATACAGTTTCTCCTCGTTCTTGCCAGTTATTTGACATTGTTAGTATTTTTAATTTCAGCCATTTTGATTGGTGTGTAGTGATACCTCATTGTGGTTGTAATCTGCATTTCTCAAATGGCTAATAATGTTGAACATCTTTTCATGTGTTTGCTTGCTGTCTGTATATCCTTGCAGTGAAACATATGGTCTGGTTTTGTTAAATTTTACTTTCTGGTTGTTTATTGCTAGTATATAGAGATTCACTTGATTTTTGCATATTACCTTATATCCTGTGTTTGCTGAACTCACTTATTCATTCTAAGAGCTTTGCTATAGATTCCATGAGATTCTCTTTTTTTCTATGTAAACAATCATGTCATCTGCTAGTAGAGATAGTTTTCTTCCTTTCCAATCGTCATGGCTTTTATTTATTTTTCGTGTTTTATTGCATTGGCTAAGACTTCTAGTACAATATTGAGTAGAAATGCTGAGAGTGTATATCCTTACCTTATTTCTTTTTTAGGAGGAAAATAGGCTTTGCAATTAAGTAGGATGTTAGCTATAGATGTTTTTGCTCATATTATTTATCAGTTTGAGCACATTTCCTTCTATTCCTAGTTTGCTGAGAGGCTTTTAAAAAAATATCATAAACGGATGTTGAATTTTGTCGTATAGTTTAATTGCATCTATTGATTTGTTCATATGGCTTTTATTTTTTTTTCCTGTTAATATGGTGAATTACATTGATTTTTGAATATTGAATGTGTCTTATATTCCCAGGGTGAATGCACTTGGTTGTGATATATTGTCCCTTTTATATGTTGCTGCATTTGATTTGCCAATATTTTGTTGATTTTGCCTCTCTGTTTATGAGGAATATTTGTCTGTAGTTGTTTTTTTTTTTTTTTTTTGGCTGAGGAAGATTTACCCGGAGCTAACATCTGTTGCCAATCTTTCTCTTTTTGCTTAAGGAAGATTTGCCCTGAGCTAACATCTGTGCCAATCTTCCTCTATTTTGTATGTGGGTTACCATCACAGCATGGCTGCTGATGAGTGGTGTAGGTCCATGCCCAGGAACAGAACCCAGGCCACCGAAGCAGAGCGCACCAAACTTAACCACTAGGCCATGGGACAGGCCCCTGTCTGTAGTTTTTTTCCTTCTTCTTTGTCTGACTTTGATATTAGTGTGATGCTAGCTTTGGTCCTCCTCAGTGTTCTGGAAGAGATTGAGTGGAATTGGTATTACTTCTTCCTGAAATTTTTGATAGAATTTACCAGCAAAAAACACTGGGCCTGGAATTTTCTTTGTTGGAAAGTCACAACCACAAATTCAGTTTGATTGATTTCAAGATGCAAGACTATTCAAGGTATCTATTTTTTTTTCACTGAGATTTGGTCGTTTATGTCTTTCATGGAATTGGCCCATTTCATCTTAAGTTCAGCATTCTCTTCTTACCTTTCTTTACTGTCTGTAGGACCTGTAGTGATAACCACATTTCTTTCCTGATATAGGTAATTTGTATCTTATCTCTTTTTTCTTCATCAGTCTGGCTAATCATTTCTCAATTTTATTGATTTTTTTCAAAGACTAGCTTTTGGTTTCATTGTTTTTTCCTGTTATTTTCTGTTTTCAATTTCATTCATTTCTGTTTTTAACCTCTTTTATTTTTCTCCTTCTGTTTGTTTTGGGTTTAGTTTGTTCTTCTTTTACTAGTTTCTTAATGTGGAAACTTAGGCTGTTCATTCATTAATTTGAGCCCTTTCTTCTTCCCTATATAGGCATTTAATTGCTAAGTACTGCTTTAGTTGCATCTCACAAGTTTTAATACATTTTATTTCCATTGTCATTCACTTCAAAGTATTTTTTTATTCTCTTTGAGTTTTCCTATTTTTAAAACAATTTATTAAGACTTTTTTTTAGAGCAATTTTAAGTTCACAGCAAAATTGAGGGAAAGGCACAGAGATTTCCCATATACCCCCTGCCCCCACAAGAGTCTTTCTATTTCACAGTGGGTTATTTAGACATGTGTTGTGTAATTTACACATTTTTGAATATATCTCAGATATCTTTCTGTTATTTCCTTCTAGTTTAACTCCATTATAATCAGAGACCATTCTTCACACGATTTCAATTCTTTTAAAGTTGTTAAGTTTGATTTTATGGCCCAGAATATGGACTATCATGTTGAATATTCCATGTGCACTTGAAAAAAAATGTATTGTTCTATTGTTGGGTGGATTGTTCCTTAAATGTCAATTACATAAAGTTGGTGAATGGTGTTGGTCAGATCTTCTATGTCCTTGCTGATTTTCTGTCTACTTACTGTCTCATTAACTGAGAGAGGAACATTGAAGTCTCTAAGTACAATTGCGTGTTTCTGCCCATCTTCCTCTACCTTACATATGGGATGCCTGCCGTAGTGTGGCTTGATAAGTGGTACGTTTGTCTGCACCCGGGATCCAAACCCATGAACTCCGGGCCGCCAAAGTGGAGCGTGTGAACTTAACTACTACACCACTGGGCTGGCCCCCAGCTTTCTTTTGATTAGTGTTTAAATGGTATACCTTTTTCCATCTTTTTACTTTTATCTTATCTATATTGATATATTTAGAGTGGGTTTCTTATAGACAACATATAGCTGAGTCTTATTTTTTTAATTTAATTTGGTCATCTCTATCCTTTAGTAGACATCATGTGCATTTAACTTAATTATTGATGTGGTTGGATTTATGTCTGCCATTTATTACTTGTCTTCTTTTTGTTACCTTTTTTTTTGTTTCCTTGTTCCCTGTCTCCTGCTTTCTTCTGGATTATTTGAATTTTTTTTAGTATTTAATTTTAATTTAACTATTGGCTATTTGGATATATTTCTTTGTATTATTATTCCTTATGGAGGAATGTTCAAGAGCTGTCTTGAAGGCCTTGCCTGATCATTCCAACATCTGGTCCATCTTGGAGTTGGCATTTGTTGATTGTCTGTTTCTTTGAATATTGGTCCAATTTTCCTGGCTCTTTGTATGTCAAGTTATTTTGGATTGTGCCCTCTGGGTCTGGTTAAAGTCCTTTGGAGAACGTTGACTTGTTTGTCTGTTTGATTGCTTAGGAGGCAATCAACCAGGTTAGGTTCAAACCTTGTATTTTCTCCCATGGTAGTTCTAATGTCAGCTTAATTGTTCAAGATCTTGCCATGCCTTTTGGATCTTACTGGAGCTTACATCACTCAGTTCTTAGTCTGGGCAATGGTTCATGTGGTAGCTCAGGTCTTGCCACCTCTGCTATGCTTCTCTGGGTTTGTTCTGTGGAGGTCCAGGAGTTCTGTTAGTTCATACACAGAATTAGGAGTTGCCCTTTTCCAGGTCTCCATGGTTTGTCCCATGCTCTCCAACTCTCAGATGCTCCTTTTCTTGGTTCCTCTGGCTAGAAAGATGGAGTCCTCTCAGAATTGTAGCCTCCCATGCTGTCATGCAGTCCTACACAATTGGGGCTACCTTCACAATGAGGCAACAAGAAAAAAAAAACTCATACTCCCTCCACACTCTTCATACAACAGGGCCTCCTTTTTCCCTGTTCCTCCCGGCTAGAGAGATGGGTTTTCCTTGGAGTTTCAGATACTTGTGCTATTGCCAGTGCAACTCTGTAACTGGGCCTGGCCTCAGAGCAAGGCTGGGAGAGAAATAAAAAGGAAAAAAGGATCTGCTTCACAATCTCCAGCACGTAACTGTCTTTTTCCCAGTCCTCTGTCTGGAAAGAAGGTGTTTCTCCTGGAGTTTTTGTTGTCAGTGATTGCTGCACAATTCCAGGATTCAGTTCATCCTCAGGTCAAATCTAGGGAGAAAAGGAAAATTAAAACGCATGAACCTCACCCTTTATGGATCCTTATTCAAGTTTTCACTTTAGTTCCCGATCCACTTGCTAAGCGTACTTTTCCAAGTCCCCGGGTAGTTGCCTTTTGTATTCTGCTCAGAGTTTTTAGTTGTAATCAGTGGGAATGATGGTCTGTAGACAGCTTTCTCCAACTTGGCTGGCACCGGGAGTAGCTTACATGTAATTTTAATACCTGTTTTCTTTCCATCTAGAATATTTTGTAAACATTTTTCCATGCTACTATACATTCTTCCATAACGTCATTTTTAAAGACTAGATATTCCTTCATGTGGGTGTTTATGTTGATTGTGTTAGTGAACATATGAATAGATAAATCTCCACACACATCTGTGATTATTTTCTTAGGATAAATTCTTAGAGATGGAATTACTATACTAAGTCTTTAAGAGAGTATCTTAACTTTAAATCAATCAATTTACACTTCCTCCAATATTTAGAGTACTTATTTCTCTGTATCCCTGCTAACACTGTGAATAGAAAAATAATTCCAATGATCACTCAAGGTTCTTCGACTTCAAAATTTCCTGTCCAGGAGATGCCCTGCAAATATTTCATCACATATCTCATAAATGTAAGTGACTAACTGTCTTTGATGCTGTGCTTATAAAACCCAGTGATATTAGGCACACTTAGTTTGGGCTCATAACTCCTTGAGCCAAGCATAAATCTTTAAGTGCCTAGAGCATCCTAATTAGGATAGAATTGACATGGCTGCAGTGAGCAAGAATACTTTTCTATGCACAGTAATCATGGGTTTACTTGTGCATTCCGTTCATCTTGCATTAAAATTGTACTTTAGCTGAGTCATTTATTAGATCCAATTTGAAAAGTCAACATTAGGAGTCTGAGGAAAGTGTGTTTGCTATAACATTACATGTCTTTTTCTTTGTAATTACACTTAACACATCTTTGCTATTTTTAAAAAAGACATATGAACATTAAGAATGCATATAGCTTGGGAAAATATTGTCTTCTAAAATAGCAAGGCATATGTTCTATCTCAGAATAAATCATTTCTGTGTCAGCCCAGGTCCTGGCAGAGAAGAGAGATGGCACACTTAAATTGGGTGATTTGAGTGAGTTTGGTGAAGGAATGATTTATAAGGGTGGACAGGTGTGGAGAACTCTCAAAATACAATACAAAACTTGTGGGCTGGGCTAGTAACAGGAGCAGGTTACCACTGCTAGGCCTGAGCAGTGACCTTGGTGCTCATCCAGCACGTAGGGACCCTTCAGGGACTGAGCGAGCAAAACAAACACCCCAGGTTTCCTTTCCTTCCTCTGTCTGATTTCCTGCCAGTGCTCCTTACTGGTTAAACCCTACAGGAAGTCAGAGGGTCAAAAAACCTCTTCACGCAGTGCACAAAGATCTACCAAAGTGAAGATGGAAAAATTATTGAATTTAAATCCCCTACCACAAATACGTTCAGACGTCTCTGGCTAATTTGAAACCATTTGCATATGATGAAGGGACATTTCTATTTCACAAAGTATTGATTTATAGTTGAATATATAAAATGATAATTCTTAACATGTGACTTTTTAGCATAATATACTGTCAATTTATTGGAGAATTATATACAACATTTATGTACTTATTAAATAGAGGCTTTATAGCATAAGAGGTGAGCACTTGGGTTCAGGAGTCAGACTGAATTTGAATCTCAGCCTTTCCATCTACCTATTATTTGACTCCGGACAAATTTATTACCTTCTCTAAGGCCTAATGTTGTTGTTGTTTTTCATTTTTTAAATGGGAATAAAAATAGTACATATCTCACAGAGTTGTGAGGATTAGATGAGATAATGTATGTTGACCTCATAACCCAATGCCTAGCATTTATCAAGTACTTAATAAATGTTATCTATTATTCTTCTAATTGTTACATATATACCTGTGACCAGGGACAAGAACCATGATTTGAAAAGACTGTGGTCATTTTATGATAAAACTAATTGCTTAATTAAGTATAATGTTCAGAAAGGATAGAGAGTTCAGTGATTAAGTGCACAGGCTCTGGCGTAAAATCTCCTGGGTTTTCAGCCTAGTCCTGCATCTGACTCTTTCCTTGGACAAGCCTCATATCTGCTCTGTGCCTTAGTTTCTTTATCTGAAACTTGGCGATGGTAGAAATATATATATGTATATTTCCATTTATATATATATAAATGGAAAGGATGAAAATTCACAATAATGTCAAAAATTTGGAATTTATAGCCAACCTCATTCCAGAATCTGAAAGGATAGATCCATGAAAGCCAGGGCTAGTGAAATTGTTTTCAAATATGTAATTGATAGCCCCCCCATATCTGATGGTCTAAAATCTGAAAAAATGGCTCTGACACTCCTTTCCTGTTTCTGATTCAGGGATAAGGTATCTGGAAAGACTTCTTTTTTATTTCAGGAGGATACACCTGGCAGGCAGCCAAAGTGTTGCCTGATCCGGGTCTGTAAAACCCAGAAAACCACAGAGCGGGAAGGAAGTAGGAAAAGGACTAACGCAAGTGCATTGCATCCTGGGAGATGTAACATACACAAAGAAGGTGCTGTAGGTTCCTGCTAATCAGAAAACTTCAGCAGGAGTGTACTCTGGGATTTACAGTTTCATTTTCATGTACTCCATTACTTCAGAGTGACAGAGAATTAACCCGTGGGTGGGGGAAAATGCCTTCTCAATAGAGCACAGGCTCATTACATGGAAGTTTACAGAATACTACTAAAATTGTGTGAGAACTATACATTTAAACTATTATTCAGCCACAGCCCTGGGACTAAAAGAGCACTGAAGCAAAAGAGTCACCCCCAGATCAATCTACATATCCTCTCTGTTGGAAAATACTAGTCTTAGACAAATCTTTTCTTGTTCCAGGCTGAAGAAATAGAAAAAAATAAAAAAACAACTGTATGCAACCCTTGAAAATTATTGCATAACAAAGGCAATGAAATATTATCCTGAAAAGCCGCCAGAAGAGCACACTAATGAAAATTATGTACAGTTGAAAACCAAAAAATTTTAGAAAACTGTTCAAAATCCTCAACAGAATGAAAAAGAACCTGGCATCCAAGAAATAGAGTATAAAGTCATTAAGTGGAGAGTAGAGAAACAGAAGGGTAACAGGATGCGATGAAAAGGGGGGTGGGTGAGATAAGGGTAATTGCAAGACTCTAAAAAATGCAGCGGCAAAATTAAAATCGACAATGGGGCCAGTAAAAAATAAAACTGATACTGTGGAAAATCAGATCAGTATGGCAGAGAACAAGGTAAAGATATCCTCCCAGAATTCAAAAGAAAAGGAAAAAGAAATTAAAATAATGAAAGTGAAGCCTTGAGGTAAAGAGAATGGAGATTTGATAACAATTATTGATTGTTTCTGAAACATAAACCACAGTAGTAAGAACAGAAATAATAATCAAAACAAAATTGAAAAAAATTCCCACTGCTGGGGGGGAGAAAAGCGCCCAAGTACAGTCATGCGCAGCATAACGACATTTTGGTCAACGGACAACATATATGATGGTGGTCCCATAAGATTAGCACCATATAGCCTAGGTGTGTAGTAGGCCATACCAGCTAGGTTTGTGTAAGTACACTCTATGATGTTCACATAATGACAAAATCGCCTAAGGATGCATTTCTCAGAATGTATCCCTGTCGTTAAGTGACACATGATTGTATATGGATTGAAAAGCTTCCTGGTCTCTTAGGCAAAATAAATAAGAAATGATACACACCTGGACTCATCCTGGCAAACGTTGTGATTTGAAATAATTATTAACCATCATATAAGCCTCCATGCATGAAGAATGAAACAAAACATAAATAGAGCACTCCAACAAATTACCTGCTAAGGAGCAAAAATGACAGTACTCTGAGTCATCTAAGTTTAGTATCTATCATTTAGACTCCAAACCAAAGTAACAGAGCAATACCTACAGAATTTTGAGGAGAAAAATGATGTGATCTAAAATTTTATACCCAACCAAGTTATCTTTTTGAGTTCAGGTAATTGACATATATATCAGTTACATAAGGTTTCAGAAAATCCCACCACTATTTACCTCTTCTTGTTTTTTTTTTATTCTATTTATTACTGCCTTTTTACTGAAGAATCAGAGAGGAATTAAAATGTAGAATTCAAGCATGAAATAGAGATAGTATAAAACTTGTGTTGTCTCTGAAACTGATGGATTATAGAGTTAAGTCTAAGGAATCTATTAGGTTTTTTTCAGGTTACAAGGAATAGTGGTACAATTAAAAACTAAAATGTCAGTAAGGCAGACTACTGGTTGGAAATCTAGCTGAGTTAGTGAGGTTTGCATTATATGTATTTTTAATGCTGTTTTCCTGCTTAAAGTTACACAGAACTATCTGGCCAAATATTTCCTAGCAGAGATACAACTTTAATGAGTGCATAAGAATGATTTGTAATTAAAACCTGAAAGTACTCATTTGAATAGGGTTGGTTTCTGCTGCTTTCATTGTGGTTTACATGAATGAATATAAATTGATATGCCTAAATTGGCTAAATTATCTTTTCTGAACTATTAGTGTGCTTTTATTGTTGGTCAGTTTCAAAGGTAAATTCTAGTATTATTTAGGCCTATCTAGAATGAGAATGACTCAGATATTTTAAAGACCTCACCCAATCAGACTGCTCCCATCTTTGATCTTAAATTCTGATTTCAAATAGCATAGAGTTAAAAAAAAAAAAAAGAACCTTGTCTTATTGTCAGTGTAAATAAGGCTTAATCTTGATACTTCACAATGTGAATTCCCTTGGGCTAAAATTTCACTTATGTGTTTACTACCACAGTGCTATGCTGGTATGGAGGATCAATAAATACTATATGATAATAATTGATATGCAGTTTTCTTAATGACTAAGGAAAAATAATTTCAAAATGAAGAAAAGAATATCTTTCAATCTAGCCATAGATCGCTATCTATAGATCTGTATCTCTATGTCTGTCTCTATCTAGAGATCTCTATCTCTGTCTACATCTCTATCTCGTTTAGAGATCTCTATCTAAGTTGGAAGTTAATAAGAGTATGATATAGATATGTTAGGAATACAATTGCAATTGCTTTATTCCTACTTGACATTTTTACTGAAGGGCAACCTGGCATTATAATTTAAAATGAATTTTTTCTTCTCATATTTTTAATTTTTCCATATGTTAACACAAGTTAAACTCATAACTTGACTGTAATAAACATATTCGAGCCAATTTCTGTTTGCCACAAAAAGCCATTATGATGTGACCTAATTTGATATTTTAAAAATTGCCATTAGTGACTTTAGGCACAAATAGAAAGGGAGCAGCACTGTGTCAGAAGATCTAAATTATGAAGGCAAAATGAGATTTTTTTCTAGGAGAATGCCTGTCAGATGTAACCTCCTTTGCTTTTTCCTGAAATGGGGCTTGCTCTGTTTTTTTGTAGTGGGAGAATTTCTCAGAGATATTCTGCTGTAGCACCTTTCCCAGTCCTTACGTCCCTCTCATTTCCTTCTTTTTTTTTTTAGCACAGATTCTGTGGTCCAACATTATAAGCACATCGTTGCAAACCATCAACTACCATATCCCTTTTTGCCTTCAATCTTATTTACCTAGAAAATCTGTAATTCTAATTAAACCCAACTACCTGCCTACTCATGCCTGCATCTGAGCAGCTGAGTATGATTACAGAAAATCACAGAAGCATGCTATTTGGTCTGCTTGTTATTCATGATCACAGGTATCAAGTGGGTCCTCACTGCTGTCCAACAATGTACCACATGTCCCTAGTCATGTGAATCTCCTATTCTTACAATGCCTCTTTCACCTATTTTCCTCTATCCTCAAATCTTGGGCATCTCTCCCCTGATCCTCTCACTCAGATCACTCTGTCGCTCAGAGAACAATCTCCATATTGGCGAAAGAGTGTAATGAACTTCCTGTTTGTTTCAATAAGAAAACAAAAGCTATCAGAAGAAACTTCTACATTCTCCCACCATCAGATCTGCCAATCTACCGTCATCTGAAACTGTACTCCCTGTTCCCTGCTGTTACAGTGGATGAACTGTCTGGACCTCTACACTTTTCCACCTGTACGCTGGACTCCACAACCTCTCATCTACTTGAGCGTTCCAAGACTGACATTATCTCCTCTCCCTCCTGCATTGTACGGTTTTCCATTTTGACTGCTTTATTTCCATCAATCTACAAACATGTAGATTGGTATCTGTGTCATCTCTCAACGTAAATAGAACAGAATAAAATTGATCTTGGTCTTGAATCTTTTCGTGCCACCTTATTTCTCTTGTTCTGTTTTTAGCAAAGCTCCTTGAAAGAACTCTCTGCACTCCCCGTTTCCACTTCCTCTTCTCCCATTCTCTCTTAAACCCACTCCGCTCTGCTGGAAGACATCTAATCAAGGTCAGCGGTGGCCAGCACATTGACAAATATAATGCCAATTCTGAGTCTTCATTTAACATAAACTCTCAGGAACATTTGATCCAGTCGGTCACTTTCTTTTTTCTAAAACACTTTCTTAAAACTTGGCTTCTGCTAAAATACATTCTCCTACTTTTCTGGCTGTTTCTTCTTAGTCTGCCTTGCTGGTTTCTCTTCCTCTTCTTAACCTCTCAACGTCAAATGCCCCAGAAATCAGCCCTGGATCCTCTTCCCTGTATAGTCTACATTCCTTCGTTGGGGATCTCACCTATTATTGTGGCTTTAAATACATTCTATCTGATGATGATCCTCCAGATCTATGTCTTGAGTCCCAATCTGTCCTAAGCTCCATTTTCCTATATACAACTGCATGCTGTAGGTCTCTGCTTAGAAGATTAATATGCATTTAAAATTTTTGTTCAAAAACAATTCTTGGTTTCACCTCCCAAATCTGCTTTTACTTCATTGTTCTCTATCTCAGTAAATACCACCATCATCCAGGACTGTGGTTTTGTACAAATCCGAGGCGCATTGTTCTTATGGGTTAATTGAATTTTTATTTACATCTTCTGTGTATTTTCCCCAAGGGGCATCTCATTTATTCAAAATGGACTTAAAAATGTAAACAATTTGGCAATTGTACCTAGCTCTTGAAATTTTCAACCTAACTGGGCAGCTACTATATTAATTACATGATGAAAATGATCAACTAATATCCTTTTGAGAAATTACCAAAAATCAGAGAATAACCTTCATATCGGACAGAGCATGTAATGCAAAAACAAACAAACAAACAAGCAAACAAAAAAAAACTTTTAACCAGTTTTAGGTCTTGAAGAAATTTTAGCAAAGGGTTTTTGATTTTTAAAAAAATCAGTTTTTACCTAGCATTTAGGGGAGTAACCATACCTTATTTTTTGATTCCACAGAAGATGGCCACATTTGTTTTTCACTAAAAAGTGGTAAATATTATGTAGAAAATCTGAAAGAATTGACCAAAATACATCTCCTAAAGCTAATAAGTGATTGCAGCAAGGTTTCAGGATACACTCACTTTCCTATATACCAACAATGAACAAATGGAATTTGCAATTAAAAACACAATACCATTTACATTAGGAATGAAATGAAATGAAATACTTATGTATAAATCTAATGTATTATGTACAGGATCAATATAAGGAAAACTATAAAACTCTGATGAACAAAACCAAAGAAGAACTAAATAAATGGAGAGACAGTCTATGTTCATGGATAGGAAGACTCAATATTGTCAACAAGTCAGTTTTTTCCAACTTAATTTATAGAGATTCAATGCAATCCCAGTCAAAATGCCAGTAAGTTATTTTGTGGACATCAACATACTGATTCTAAAATTTATATGGAGAGGCAAAAGACCCAGAATAACCAATCCGAGATTGAAGGAGAAGGGCAAAGTTAGAGGGCTGACACTGCCTGACTTCAAGACTTACTATAAAGGTATAGTAATCAAGGCAGTGTGGTATTGGTGAAAAAATAAATAGATCAATGGATAGATTAATAGATAAATAGATCTCTGTTCTGAGAATAGAGAGCCCAGAAATAGACCTAAATAAATACAGACAACTGATCTTTGACAAGGAATCAAAGGCAATACAATGGAGAAAAGATAATTTGTGCTGGAACAACTGGACATCTACATGCAGAAAATGAACCTAGGCACAGATCTTACACCCTTCACAACAATAACACAAAATGGATCACAGAATTAAATGTAAAATGCCATATTATAAAAGTACTAGACGATAACATAGGAGAAAACCTAGATGGGTTTTGGGTATGGTGATAACTTTTTAGATACAACACCAAAGGCATGATCCATGAAAGAAGTAAGTGACAAGCTAGACTTCATTAAAATTAAAAACTTCTGCTCTGCAAAAGACAAGAGAAGGAGAAGACAAGCCACAGACTGGGAGAAAATATTTGCAAAAGACATGTCTGATAAAGGACCGCTATCCAAAGAACTCTTAAACCTCAACTGTAAGAAAACAAAGAACCCAATTTAAGAAATAGGCCAGAGACCTTAACAGATACCTCACCAAAGAAGATATACAGATGGCAAATAAGCACGTGAAAAGATGCTCCACTTCATATGTTATCAAAGAAGTGAAAATCTAAACAACCATGAGATACCATTACACACCTATTAGAATGGCCAAAATCTGGAACAATGACAACACCAAACCCTGGCAGGGATATGGAGCGACAGGAACTCTCATTCATTGCTGGGAAATGTACAGCTAATTTGAGAGAGAGTTTGGCTGTTTCTTACAAAACTAAATGTACCCTTACTATATGATCTAGAAGTTGTGTTTCTTGGTATTTACCCAAAGTAGTTGAAAACTTATATCCACAAAAGAACCTGCACACAGATGTTTATAGCAGCTTTATTCATAATTGCCAAAACTTGGAAGCAACCAAGATGTCCTTCGGTAGGTGAATGAATAAATAAACTGTGGTACACCCAGGCAGTGGAATATTGTTCAGCACTAAAACGAAATGAACTATCGAGTCATGAAAACACACGGAGGAACCTTAAATGCATGTTACTAAGTGAAAGAAGTCAATCTGAAAAGGCTACATAATGTGTGATTCCAACTATAGGACAATCTGGAAAAGGCAAAACTATGGATACAATAAAAAAATTAGTGGTTGCCAGGGGTTGGGGGGTGGTCGGGGGGATGAATAGGCAAAGCATAGAGGATTTCTAGGGCAGTGAAAATACTCTGTATGATACCATAATGATGGATACATGTCGTTGTACATTCATCCAAACCCATCGAATATACATCACCAAGAGTGAACCCTAAGGTAAACTATGGACTTTGGGTGATTATGACTTGTCAATGTAGGTTCATCAGTTGTAACAAATGTACTACTTTGGTGCAGGATGTTGATAATGGGGGAGACTGTGGAGAAGGGGCAGGGAGTATATGGGAAATCTCTGTACCATCCCTTTAATTTTTCTGTGAACCAAAAACTGCTCTTAAAACAGTGAAGTCTTTATTTTTAAAAAAGTGATAAATATCAAAGAACTAAAAGCACATCATTAGCTTTTTTTATATGCTGCTGCTACTGCAGAAAACTTCATAAGCTTTTCACCCAGAATATTGCAAAGATCAAAGAGCTTTCAAAGAGATTTCTAATTCTAACAGTAAATATAGATACTCTCTCTATGTAATCCAAGCTTGCTATGCTCTATGACATAGGGTACTCCATATTCTAAGCAAGACAGAGACCTAGACAGGATGATTTATCAGGAGCGGATTTTTGTGGAATTTCACCTGCGTTGTTGTTGGAGAGGCCCAGTGCCGAACTGAAACATGTGTGTAATGGCAGACTTGTGGCCAGCTTTTTAGTAAAATTCAGCCAGCATTGAATTCCATTCAAGTATGATTTTCTTTGTTTGTCAGTGGTGTCATACTGATTTAAAAATGTGTTTACCCTTTACATGGCTTCAATCAGCATTATTGAAACTTTCAACACCCATGGGATATATGCCATGGGCCCTGATGTCACCCACTGACTATGCTAGGTTAGTTTTTGCCACTGTTTGTGCTAGTACTTTCTCTTCTTCCAATGTCAACTGCTAAGTGGATCTTCTGAACCATAAGATTTGCATGAAGAGGGCTTCCCTTTGCTCTTAGAAAACTGTGTGTTCTACTCATTGACCCAGCTTGTTTACTTTGGTCTCAGAGATGGTTGGAGTTTTGTTTTCATTAAAAATATTCTTTTGGCTTTTGTCTCAATGTGACATGGATAGAAAAGGCTATCAATTATTTTTATAAGGAAAGCTGAAGAAGAAGGAACTGACATTTTTTAATCTACAAAATAAAAAAGTATTCATCTACTTTAGGAAATAATAAGAATCAATATTATGAAAATGTGCTAGTTAAATCTTCCTAGTTTTAAAAGTGCTCCCTCAAAATTCTGATCTGTCTTTATTCCCTTTGTTTTAAAAGGCAAGTTATGTATACATACCCTCCATAAAGATTTTATAAGATGTTAATGGAGAATAGAATAATATGGTCATACTTAAAGTTTATTGCCTTAAATAATTAATTTAAGCTCAGTGTTGTAAAAAAAGTTTGAATTTTATTTTGTATCATCTTTGGATGCATATCTGAAAACCTTTTATTTTTCTTATAATTCTTTTTACTTATACTGATGTTAAACTGCTTTAAGTAGCAGGCACAGCTAAGTTCACAAAAATGAGATGGATTGCTGGCTTTCATTCTTGAAGTTCCTATTTTAAGGGAATAAGGTGAGAAAATATGATAGTGAGATGGCACATGTAGAGGCATCTGGGAAACCACTGAACCCAATGATCAAAAAAATCCTGGAGAGAACATTCCATCGATTAAAGTGCAAGTAGCCTGCAAGAGTGGTACATATCAATTATTCACAACATTGTGCAAATTACTCTAATTAGGTAATTGCATTGTTTGCCTTCTACTATCTTAGCCTAATTTCTGGGGAATTATTGGTTAGAGGAAAGAGGAGCTATTTGGAAGGGTTGGGGAGAGGAAGACCGTGTTTAAGGGCATGTATTCCTTCTAGAAAGAAGCTTGGAACAGGTAGAGGTCTGCAGGGGCTGGAGACTGTTGGAGGACAGCCGTAGGGATGGGGCCCTGAAAATCGGGGAGACAGAGTCCAGAATGACATGTCAGACATGACCACGATGGAAACATCTACTGTGATCCTGAATTAATGTCTTAGCAAACATTTTCAGTCAGAAGAATGACCTAAAACATCCAGGAGACTTTAAATCGAAATATTATTTCAGGACTCTGGATTTTTTTTTTTCTAGGAAGATTGGCCCTGTGCTAACATCTGTTGCCAATTTTCCTCTTTTTCTTTTTTCTCCCCAAAGCCCCAGTACATAGTTGTATATCATAGTTGTAGAGTTGTAGTTCTTCTATATGGGACACTGCCTCAGTAGGTCCGCGCCTAGGATCCGAACCGGCGAACCCCGGGCCACCAAAGTGGAACACGCGAACTTAACCACTACGCCACCTGACCGGCCCCTGGATATATTTTAAAGACCATAGACAGAATATACCCAATGAGAGATTATACTAATTGTTTATCATTGCATTCATGCTAACATTCTGAATCTGGCATGTAAAAGTGTCCTAGATAAAATAATAGTGGAGTTGACATTATTTTTCATCACCATCGTGCACCTTTACTTTTTGTTCTACTTAGCAGATATCTGACTTAATAAAATACAAAGGTTAGTTATGAGCAGAGACAGATGTAGACATATCAAAACAGTCGTTTATTTTTTCATCAAAGTCGAAAGCAAACTAAAACAAAGAAACAAATAAAACTCCATACACTGGATTGCCACTTAATTTAATTTTTATGTTATCCCAGAGTCCTGAAGATTTGTGTACACATTAGCACAAATATCTAGCATACATATATGTCTTAGGCCATTACCAGTGAATCTGTTCTTTCAGAAAGTGTCACCGAATTATACATTTAAAATCAACGCAAAGAAAATGAAAAAGGAGCCATTTTTTATTAGTTGACTTGTTTACTCAGCAAACACTTTCTAAATACCTACTATGTGCCACTCTGCTAGGTTATGGTAATACAATGACAAGTAATACACAGCTCCTGCCTTCAGAATTGTTGCAGTCTAATGGGGGCATCAGACCCAAACACTTATAAAGCAATGTGAAAGTGTAGTGAAATAGACATGTACAGGATCTTATGAATGACTGAGAACTCTGCTCCGAGCAGTCACTGCTGGATACTAAGGTAACATTGATTAGCTGAATTAAGACCACCCACATAAGGAACCACACTGCGTGGTAGAGTGCATATACCTGTTCTGCCTTTGCCTGGTGAAGGATATGGCTGTGTTCAGAAGTACACTGTTTTAGCTCATGCGGTTTCATTTATAGCATTGACAGGTAGATGTGATAAATATCAAAGTTTTCCAAAATGAGTTACTAAACTTCCTTCTTCCTGCGAAGTTCTAACCCAAAATTGTTCAGTAAAGGAGAATTACCAGGACCCAGGAAGAGGTTTGGGTACTAGCCAGAATTCTTATGAGTGACTGAGTGAAAAGTGTTTTCCTCATCAAAGTATTTTGCCTTCATTTTCTGAACTAAATGGAGGGAACTGACAGTGTTTCTGATGGTTGTTGCTGCTGACGGTGGTGGTAGTGGTGGGGATGGTGGTAAGAGATTTCTCTTTTTATTTTAGTCAACCACAGCATTGTTTCTCAGAAGCCATTTGATACACAAATATGGAGGTGAGAGTTGATCCATGCTGGCTTCTGAGAATCCTCCTCATTGCCTTTCTTGAACTTTTTTATTTCAAATTTTACAGCTAATTCTTCCATGGAAACAGACAAGGGACTAAAATAAAAAATAGAACCATTGCCAAGTTACAGGGCTTCCAGCCCTATTCTATAAAGGCCTTTGCCTTATATTCCTCTAATCCCTTCACAGTAGTAAATGAAGGACACTGGCCCCTCTTTTAATTGAGGGTGGAGCTTCCTTCTGACCTCATTTTAGTGGAGGGATTCTTTTCCTCATGAGGGCACCTCTTTCCAGCCTGAAGATGCCATCTGCGGAAGAAGATAGTGGTCCTTTGTCTCAACTGGGCACTTTGTAATTCTAAAGACCTTGAGTGTATGACGTTTGATTTACTAAAGACCTCTTAGCCTGCCCAGGTGTGAGCTCTTCTGTTTTTGTTTTTGTTTTTCAGTGCTGGATCAGAGAAACCATGGAAGCCATAGAATATCCTGAGTGTATCCCAGAGCTACAGCTAGTGGGCCTAGAACTAAAGCCTGGAATTGGGGATGTCTGTCTGGGGTGGACAATGGCCTATTAGCAATTTAGCTCAGCTAAGACAGAATTCTGAGTGTGTTCTCAGCTCATTGCCACATTTCTACATTTTCACAAAAATATGTTTAAAAGAAGAGCAGCATGGTACAGACCAAGGAGAACAGAGCAGAATACTGAGGGTGTGGTCAAGCTAGGGTAAGGTAAGTGGTTAGTGAAGTCTCCCAACCAAGGAAACCAGATAAACCAAAGGCATTTGACCGACCGAAGAGAAAACTCAAGACAGTGCTAAGAGTGGGAGGTAGTGAACAGCATATTAGGGGAAGAGGCAGAGCCCTGAGTGGCACTCAGAAGAGAGGCGTCAATGATCTTCACGTTGAGGCTGCTGATGGAGCCATGAGGGTGAGCAAACAGAGCATAGACCTGCAGAGACAAAAATTCGGGAAGCTCGGAGATCTGTTTTGTATTGTCATTTTCTTATTATTTACATCCTTAAGTCTAAAATATTTCCCTAGGAGTGTGATAGCTGGAATGCTTCCTCAAGTTGACTATAAACACTATGAAATGTAGGTTTTACTGAGAAAAAAGTACCAAATGATATCAATATTTTCCCCACAGCTCCAGAAAAAATGTGTCCACAAGCACAATTCTATCCTTGAATTGGCAACACAAGTGAAATGGATCATTTTCTGTCAGGGAATGTATTACTGAGTTCTCCGATTTATATTTTTGGAACTTCAGTATTCTGGGTTCTGACATATGGCTTTGCTTTGGAAGTTAAGTAGAAGGCAAGGACCCTCACACAGCTATTGTGCACACTCAGTTGCAGTAGCTCCCATTCATTGAGATTTTAGCTCTGCAGGCAGCCAGCCTCCCACTGGGGCAGATGGTAGGGACAGGGGACTGACTTGGAAATAGGTGGTAGGAATGGAGGCCATTAAGGAAAGTCTGTGGATGATTAGAGGGAGGTTGAATGCCCTTCTTTCTGTATGGTTTTGAATTGAGTTGTGTCACCGCTCCACCCCCCCCCCCCAATTTTTATGTCAAAATCCTAACCCGCAGTACCTCAGAGTGTAACCTGATTTAGAAATAGGGTCATTGCAGATATAATTAGTTAAGATGAGATCATAATGGCATAGGGTGGGCCCTAATCCAACCTGACTGGTGTCCTTATAAAAATGGAAAGTCTGGCACAGACACACACAGGCGGAACACCAGGTGAAGATGAAGGCAGAGGTTGGGGTGATGCTTCTACAAGCCAAGCAATGCCAGAGATTGCCAGGAAACTACCAGAAGCTGGGGGAGAGGCATGGTAGAGATTTTTCCTCACAGCCCTCAGAAGGAACCAATCTGCTGACACCTTGATCTTGGACTTCTAGCCTCCAGAACTGTGAGACTGACTATACATTTCTGTTGTTTAAGCCATTTAGTTTGTGGTACTAGAAAACAAATATGTGTATTGTTTGTGTTTCTTATCTGTCTCCTCCAATTCACTCTGCATTCATTGAGGTCAGGGACCATGTCCTGGTCATTTCCAAATCCTCGTCACATAGAACGGTGTCTAGCACACTTAGAGAGCCCCCAAAATGTTTATTGAATAAATAAGTAAATATATTGGTTTCTACCAATAACATTTGGATATCTCTCGATTAGCAAAGCGTATATTCTATTCTCCCAATTCTCAAACTTAGTTCAATTTAGTAATTTGGACCCTGGATTAGGTTCAGGGTGGCCTCCCTTGATTACCCCTTCTTCTCCCCAGATCCTACCACTGCCCTTCATTCAGCTATTTCTGTATTTAAAAGTTAAACATAACAATTTTCATAGTATCTACAGATAAGTGAAATTTTTATACCACTGTTCTAGGAAAGCCTTCATTTACGATAAAATTTGTATAGGTTATATCAAATGTTGGGTTAGGATTTTCTTGAGGGTAAAAAAGCAATTTTTTTATTGATGGACAAATAAAATCAAGGATTGATTTTAATATAAAGATGTCTACTCATTACAGAGATGTGTCTTGAGTAAATAAAGAACATTAAGTGGACAATTTACTTAGAGCAAAGTGATAGCTTATCCAAAACATTACCATAGATGCAGATCCTATCATCTAGACTGTGGAAACTAGCTATACAAGATTATAGTGATGTCTGAGTGAACTGAGATATTTTTGAACTATAAGTGAAAATGTAGGTCCTTAAAAGTAAACTGGAAAACTTTTCCCCCAGATGCAAGCAATGAAAATATGCCAACTGGCCATATGTGGAAATCTCGGCATCTATTTACTTGCGTTTTAGCCTTTGTACCAAGTAGTTGAGAAGCAGAGGGGAAGGAGCCTTACTGGAGGCTCCAAAGGGGACAAGATGACATAGGGGGACACAGGGAAGAGGGGAAGAATTCTGGGTCAGAGGTGGATGGGATATCTTTCTGTAAGAGTCCTCTGAACCCCTGACTTAGGAGTCTCTTGTGAAAGCTTGGAGATCAACTGAAATATCCTTACACCATGATAACTTGGAAACGTTTTCAACTTCGTATCTTTTGTGTGTTTCAGTTCCTGGGGTTCTTTGTGTTTGTCTGGTTATGTTTCTTCTAAAAGAGGGAAACAAAGATAAACACTTCCATTAAATTCCTGGTCCAGTTAAATATATGATGGACAGCATGATTTTACATGAACTTCCCTCTGAAAACTCATTTCCTTGAATTATGGTTGTTTTAAGTGGAGTTATATGTTTTGCTTGAACGTTTAGACTTGTCAAAATGGCTGCACAAAAGCTTTTATGCTGAATTACATGTCTCAAGTTGCAGTTCAGTAAAAAGGATTTTCAGAGAAAAGGGAAGGTCATATCCCATGTGGCCAGAGGTGACTCTACGCTGGCTTTGCTCTCCGTGTTTACTGTGTAAGATTGCTCTAACAGTGTGAATTAGAGGCACTAGACTCAAATCTGTTTTAAGAACATTCCAGATTTACTGTACTAAAAATGGTGAGATAAAATTTTCTGTAAGCTTTCCCACTTGCTACGTGGCATTTAAGAGAAATTCACTCAGTTGAAGACAGTATCTTGTGAAACCTAAAACCAAACGAAAAGACTTGGAAGGAAGCATCTTCTGACTGGGATAGTCCAATGTCTGTGGTGTCTATTCGATGGTGCAGCAAGCGAAAGAGAACTCCTTGGTTTTCCTTGTCCCTAATCTAACCTCGGTTTCTAGGAATTGAAAACAGAAGGGCAGTTTGCAGCTCAGAGAATTCTCCTTAACAACTTCAGCTGGACGGAGCCCAGAATCTGGCTCTGGTATATAAAATTACACTTTTAACTGTATGTGACGATATTAACACTCACTTTTGCCAGTTTCAAACAGACTTATATATGTGGTATACACATAGGTATTGAATTTTCTAAGACATTTACTGTGAGAAATGCCTTTTAAACCCCTGGACTAAAGGTGCGTTAGTGTGGAATACCATGATTCCACACATTTGACTCCATTTTACTATGCCCCATTTATTTATAAATTTCTGTATTCATTCACTCACTCATTAATTACTTAATTTATTTATTACCTAAACGTAACAGACTTACTGAGAAGTACACAAATCTTACATGAGTAGCTCAAAAATCTTTTACAAAGGGGACACATCTGTAAACCACCACCTAAATCAAGATATCAAACACCAGCACCCTGGGGCCGGCCTGGTGGCGTAGTGGTTAAGTTCACATGCTCTACTTCGGCAGCCCGGGGTTCACAGGTTCGGATCCCAGGTGCAGACCTACGCACCACTTATCAAGCCATGCTGTGGTGGTGTCCCACATATAAAGTAGAGGAAGATGAGCACGGATATTAGCCCAGGGCTAATCTTCCTCAGCAAAAAGAGGAAGATTGGCAACAGATGTTAGCTCAGGGCTAATCTTCCTCACACACACAAAAAACCCCACCAGCACCCCAGAAGCCACCTTGAGTCCCCTCCATGGACTTACCTCCTCAAAGGTAACAACCCTTAAGACCTCTGTCACTGTAGACTAGTGCTGCTGGTTCTTGATTTCCATAGAAATGGAATCATGCAACTCGTACTGCTTTTTTCTCTAGCTTCTTTTGCTCAGTATTGTGTCTGGGAGGTTCATCCATGTGATTGCATGTGGCAATAATTTGTTCTATTTCATTGCTTTGTAGCATTCCATTTTGTGTATTTTAAAATTTACGTTCCATCCTATGGCTGACGCATTTTGGGGTTATTTACAGTTTTAAGCTATTAAGAATAATGCATCTGGGGCTGGCCCAGTGGTATAGCAGTTAAGTTCACACACTCTGCTTTGGCAGCCTGGGGTTCGTGGGTTCGGATCCTAGGCCTGAACCTACGCACCGCTCATCAAGCCATGCTGAGGCGGCGTCTCATATAAAGTAGAGGAAGATGGGCACAGATGTTAGCCCAGGGCCAACCTTCCTTAGCAAAAAGAGGAGGATTGGCAACAGGTGTTAGCTCAGGGCCAATCTTTATTTAAAAAAAAAAAAAGAAGAATGTATCTATAGACGTGCTTGTGTGTGTGTTTGGGGCATGTCTGCTTAGGATTAGAATGGCTGCATATAGGATACACATTTGTTCAGCTTAGAAGATACTGCCAGACAGTTTTCCAGAGTGGTTTTAAAATTTTACATTCCCACCAACAGTGTTTAAGAGTTCCAGTTATTCTGTATCCTCACCAGTGCTTTATAGACTCAGTGTTTTTTCTGATTTATTTTATGAGTTTTATTTAGCTATTCTGGGGGATATGTAGTAATACTCCATTGTGGTTTGTATTTGTATTTCTCTGGTCACTAATAATGTTAAAATTTTTTATTTGCTTGTTGGCCATTTGGGTAGGCTCTTTTATGAAGTGCCTGTTAATGTCTTTTGCCATTTTTCAAAATTGGGTGGTCTCTCTTTTACTTTCTGATTTGTAGGATGCTTTTTAAAAAAACATGAATTCTTTGTTAGATATATATTACAAGTGTATCTTTTATGATAGCTTATCTTCACTCTTTATGATGTCTTTTTTTTTCTTTTTTTTTTTGGTGAGGATTGTCCATGAGCTAACCTGTACCAATCTTCCTCTATTTTTTGTACGTGGGACGCCACCACAGCATGGCTCGATGAGCAGTGTGTAGGTCCACGCCTGGGATCCAAACCTGTGAACCCCAGGCCTCCGAAGCAGAGTGTGTGAGCTTAACCACTACGCCACCGGGCTGGCCCCTTTTCTTCCTTTTCTAGAGCTTCAGTTCGTGGTTGTGTATCCTAGTTGTTAGTTTTAGTTCTCTATGTGAGCTGCCACCACGGTATGACAACTGACAGACGCATGGTGTGGTTCCACGACTGGGAAACAAACCCAGGCCGCGGTGGCGAGAGTGCCAAATCTTAACCACCAGACCACCAGGGCTGGCTCTGTGATATCTTTTGATCAATTTATGTTCTTACTTTCAATGAAGCCCAATTTATTAATGTGTTCCATTACTGTACGTGCTTTCTTTTGTCCTTTTAAGAAATATTTACATAATCCAAGATGGTGAAGATGTTCTCTTATGCTATATTCTGGAAGCTTTGTCATTTTACCATTCACGTTTATGATCCATCTGGTAGTGATTTTTGTGTGTGGTGTGAGGTAGGAGTTGAGGATCATTGTTTTCTTATATGGGTTTATTGCTAGTTATGTGCCCTCTTTTTAGCAGAGAGCTGCTTTAGTTTGTCTAGAAGCAAAAACCTTCCTTTGGACTCACACCCTGAAACAAAATATGACAGAGAAACTCTATTTTGAAACTGAAGAGAGGAAGTGTCCTTGCACCTTGAGGGGGAAGTGTGGGGTTCTTTTGGTTGTTGGTTTGAGGTAGGTTTGAGGCAGCATGAAGATAGTGCCAACAGCATTTTTCAACTGCTCAATAACCACATGTGACTAGTGGCTGCTGTGGATCTATAACATGTCCATCATCATGGAAAGTTCTTTTGGGCAGCTCTGTTCTATTTCTACTTGCTCTTTCACTCAACAGTATGTCTTGCAAACCAAGAGAAGCAAAATTTTTTTTGTCAAGCGTTGAAGCTGGACAATGGGCACATGGCCATTTGTTATACTATTTTCTCTGCCTCTGATTGTTTAATATTTCTATAATAGAAATTTAAGAAAATAATACATTTTGGACAACTTTCCAAGTCAGTCCATATAGACCTAACTCATGCTTTTTAACAGCTGCATAGTATTCCATTGTATCCATGAGCTATAGATGCACCAGAGATAGCGAGGTAGCCAAAGATCAAACAAAAACTCCACACTCCCCTTTCTATGGTGTGGAATTGTCACTAGGAGGCAGCTGCCCAACCATGGACTACATTTCCCAGCTCACCTTGCTTCCAGGTATGGTCATGTGACCGTGAGCAGAAGTGACATGTGTCACGGCCAGGCCTAGGATTTTATGAAGTGGGTGTGTCTTCTCCACTGTTTCTTTCCCCTTCTGCCGCTGCCTGCAGAAGACTCTGAGACCCTAGCTTGGCTGAGCCACAATACAGAAGGATCTGGGTCCCTGAATCATCGCGTGGAGGAAAGCCACTCACTAGCCAGAAATATCTGCATTGGACTCTTAAACAAACAAGAATTAAATTTCTTTTTATTAAGCCACTGACAGTTTTGGGTTTATTTGTTACAGTAGCTAGAGTTAGTCTAACCAACACAACAATTGACCCAACCAGTCCCTGAGTGTAAACAAACATTTAGTTTATACCAGGTTGTTACCAGGATAGTACTAACATGCACACCCTTGAGTGTATAGTGAGATATCTCTCTATGTTATATGACTATTTCTTTGGAGTAAATTCCTGGATGAAGAATTGCTGTGTCAAGTGTATGTGCATTTTGATAGCATTTTACTAAGGGTAATATATATATAGAAAAGTGCAACTATCATAAGTGTACAGTTCAATGGACTCTCACAAAGTTAATACACCTGTGTTTATGGATTTTTAATCCTGATGGTACCAAATTTTCTCAAAGGTTAAGCCTTTTGAATTCCCGTTTATAAATTCCTTGTACATCCCTCTCCCATACATTCCTCACACTCTCTATGTGGCGCACATATTCTTTATTTATCCACCTAACTTCCCCACACTGTGCCAGGCTTGGGTGGGGTCCCAGAACTATGGAGATTAGTATAAGCTCTTTCTCACCAACCAAAGGCTGTCTGGGCTCAGGTTTATTAAAAATTTTTATTAAAGACTTTTTTATTGTTTAAAAAATGATAGATTTTTTAAATCAAGGATGATCTTTTTGGAAATATATTGACGTAATTTTCTCTTTTCCACTTATAGGGATGTGACCCCCCCCTCCTCAAACCCATTCTGCCAAAGGATTTCATCTCATTAAGGAAAATTTCAGATGTCTTAGCTGCAGACACACAATGACAGCCAAACGGTAATGTTCAGATTTTCCTTATCAAATTGGGTTTTTGAGTTCCCAAGACGACAATAGTCTTGAAAGCAAAGCCTTACAAGATGCATAAGTTTGGGGGTTCTAAAGTACAGAATGGTAACTATAGTTCACAATACTATATTATATTCTTAAAAGTTGCTGAGAGTAGATCTTAAATGTTCTCACCACAAAAAAAAATGGTAATTATGTGAGGTGATGAAGGTCTTAGCTAATGCTATGGTGGTAATCATTGTGCAATATATAACTGTATCTAATCAACACATTGTATGTCTTACACTTGCACAATGTTATATCTCAATAAATTTTATTTTTAAATAGCCAGGCTTGGAGGACTGGAAGATAGAGATTTCATTAAGCTGTGGTGTAGAGAGGACTCAGGATATGATGTAAGGGATATACCTGTTATACAGGCAGAAAGAAAACTGTGGGAAGCTAAAAGAGAGATAAGACGAAGAAGACTCACCAGGATTCCTGCTTCTCTGCCATCTCACTTCAAGGCTAAATGTAAGTGGAGATGGGTCACCTCAGAGACTTCCAGATAGGAGTGGGTGAATTTAGGGGCATCAAGGCTAAGGGGTGACTTCTCCCAACAAAAGCTTTCTTTCTGCTGTTGCCACATCCAACATGGTGTGGGGGCCAAGGATTAGAACCAGCAGACGGGGAGAGCTAGTAGGTGACCCAAGAAAACTCTTCTGGTTTCTGTAGCCTGGACATGGAAACCAGGAGCTACTGCATGGACCCCTGGGAGATGCCGAGCTTCTGAGAGGATTGATGGACAAGCAAGAACCAAGATGGGGCCATGCTCCATCTGTAGACAAAACCCCCCACCTGGAGTCCACACTTCACAGCTACAAGATCCCATAAGCTGCACCTACACCAACACCCAGATGCCATCTTGGGAGGAACAAGATCAGGGTGAGAAATTTTGAAAGATTAAGTCTTCACACAATATAAACTGGGTTTTCCAGGTAAGACTAAACCGAAAAACTGAGACACTGAGAACACTAAGAGCTGACAACGTTTTCCTCCTCTATCCAACAGGAGCTTATATGGAAGATGAGAATTCTTAATTAAACATAAAAAATGTATTTTTTTCACAGTGAGTTGTAGTTTGATTAAATTTCATCCCGATACCCACCACACTACCATTTATGAAGTTCTTATTACACATACCAGGTGGTTTACAAAGTTACCTCTTTTGATTCAAGATTCACAACATCCCTGTGGGATAGGAACCTTGTTATCTGTATTTCATAGCTGAGGAAACTGAATATCAGAGAGGTTATGTGTCTTGCCTGAGGTCACATAGCAAGTCCAAGGCACAAAGGAAAGAGCCTGGAGTGGGAACCAGGAGATCTGGAAGTTATCCTTTGTTCTGCCACTAACTAGCTCTCAGCAAGTGACCAGCTGTCAGCCTCTGAACAAAAGAATCTCCTCTCCAGAAAACGTCCTCCCACCACATTGGACATATGGATTCTCTTGGACCAACTTACGCCATGCCGCTGACTCCGGTGGGGTTGACGCGAATATTCCGCAGCTACATATACTACAACCCCCTGTGTAGAAAGAAAAGAAAAATACCGTGAAGCAGCAAGAAGCTTTTTGGGCTCAACCTTAAAAATTACTCCTGACATGGCCTCAGGTTTGATGAGCTTACATGAGAGACGCAATTGAGTGAGAAACATACATTATTTCACATAATCTTCACAGCCACCATTCCTGCTTTTCTGCACTTTATTTTGGTTTTTCATTTTGATTGTATTCATTTTCTTTTCAATTACAAGAATAGCTCCAGCCGGTTTTCAAAGACGTACAATAAAACACGCATTCTCAAAAGGAATGACATCTCCCCCAAAAGGGCAAAACTTGGTTCTTTTGGGAAAGATGAAAAAAATCTTACTCTTTTATGTATAATACACATATAGATATACAGATAATACACAAATAGATGTACAGTCTACCTGTGGTATTAAAATTTCATGAAATGGTAGGGCAATTAGTTTTTTTAAATATCTAAAAGGCAGTGTAGTCCTCCAGCATTTAGCTCTTCTCCAACATCATCATCATCATCATCATCATCATTATCCCTCACCACTGTCATCATCATCACCACCATCATCACCTTCATCACCACCACCATCATCATCTTCATCAGCACCACTGCCACCACCACCACTACCATCATCATCCTCTTCATCACGACCACCACCGCCACCATCATCATCACCACCACCATCATCATCACCACCATCACCACCATCATCTTCATCATCATCATCACCATTATCACCACCACCACCACCACCATTATCATCACCCTCACCATCAACATCATCAAAGTCATCATCACTACTCTTTGCTGGTTGACTTCAGGGCATAATGAGGGGTGCTAATGGCTAATACCAGTGCTGACACCCCAAAGCAACAACGCTGCATTCCTGCATTTGGAGTCCATGACTTATCTGCTCCTTCTGATGAAGCCTTCCAGTCAACCAGTTCCACAGACCCAAACTCCCAACACTCCAACTCACCATCACTAACCGAAATTCTCTTGCTCATGAATTATCTTAGAGGCAACCGAGTATCGTATTTAAGCATACCAAATCTGGCATCAAAATATGCGGGTTTAAAAATCTGGCTTCACCAATTACAGACCATGTGGCCTCAGGGAAGTTATTTAATATCATCATACCTAAGTTTCCTCCTTCATAAAATAGGAGAAACTCTACAACAGCAGAGGAAACCCACACTTGTCACTTAGCAAAGATCCCTCATTCTTAGATTTGAACCCATGACCCAAACTCACAAGACATGTCAAGGAAACCACAACATAGAAGATAAACAATACCAAGATAAACTGACACCTAAAGAAGAAGCAATAAGAGGACAGACAGAAAGTCTCCATCTCATTGTTCTGATCTTAGCACAAATATCATCCCCTCAGAAATGTCTTTCCTGACTTCCACCTTCAATACAACCCCCAGTCACACTCTATAACAACTTCTTTCATAGCACTTACTATTACCTGAAATGCTTTTGTTTATTATTTGTGGTAGCATAGTGTAGTGATAAAGCATGCAGATTCTGGACCAGACTGCGTGGTTTTAAACCCTGACTCCACCCCTTACCAGCTAAACTGTCTTGGGCAAGATATGTAATCTCTTTTGCCTCAGTTTTCTCCTTTGTAAAATGGAGCTATTGATGACCCAATATCAGAGAAATTCTGTGGAGGTTGAATGCATTCTATATTTGAGGAACTTAGAACGATGGTAAGTGGGTGGTTGCTGTTACTGTTAGTAGATTCTTTTCTGCCCACCCCCTCCCACTAGGATGTTAGCCCCACGAGAGTAGGAATCTCGTCTGTTTATTCACTTCTCTATCCTCACTGCCTAGAACAGCTCCTGATACATAGTAGGTACTCAGGAAACACATGTCAAGTGAATGGCTATAAAGGAATTCTGCTCTGACGGATGGAATTCCCTGAGCTAGAGTGATTTTTGTCGAAGGTCCCCCAATAAAGGTGTTTGCAGTGTCCAACCTACATTTATGACCTCTTGGCTGGACGGTCCATGGCCCTCCCTTTTTCCTACAGCCTGTTTCCAGCCCAGGCTTCCCCGAGTGCCCCATTCAGCCTCACACTCACCCCAGAAGAGGAGCAAGCTGAAGGTCCACATCGTGCTGCGTTTCTGTCACTCAAAGAGGGGAAACTTTTCTCTGTTCTCCGGGTTTTCAATTACAGAGAGTGTGGGAAGAGGGCAGGGGTGGAGCTGGAATTGCTCAACACTGTGAGAATATCATGACCCTTTTTGCTGAGTTGCTCCCACTAAATGAGGACAGGGTGGCAAACCCCTTATTTTCTCCTCTCATCACCGTGAAGAAAAATTGGTCTGGCTGCTGTGTCACCATGTTCTCTCTCTCCATCTCTCTCTCCTTCCCTCCTGCTCTCTTTTTTCTTTCCCCACCAACATCTACCTCCCATCTCTCATCACCTTCCTCCATTGCACCCAATGATAAATGGGCTTCCACCACTTGACTCCAATGAGGCAAGCCCCAACTCAAGGGTCTCTTCCCAGCCTGCTCCATAAAAATAACCACCATAGCCATCATGTACCAGGCACTGTGTAGACACATTGCCAACAAAATTTAATTTCATCATCATGTCAACATTGTAAAGTAAGGATTCCCACCCCCACCTATTTTACCAAAAATTACAAAAGGAAACTGAGGCTTGGAGAAGAGATGTGACTTGTCCAAGATTACTTGGACCTGAGATTTGAATCCAGGACCCTCTGAATCCAAAGTCTAGAGTTTAATCATTTCATCTGCCTTCAGCTCTCCACTATATCTGATCATATCCATCATCACCACAATGCACAACAATACTCTTACCCCATTCCCAGCCCCCCGACCCAACACACACACATGCACAATCTCATACATATGGAGGTCCAGTAATGCCTTAGTTGGGGTCCCCCAGAAGCAGATGCTGAGACAAGAATTCTGGTAAGAGTAGTTCATCAAGGAGGTACCCAAAAACTCCAACTAGCTAGAGGGGGACGTGAGATAGGGAAGGGAAAGAGCCCACAGTGGGTGTGTTATCAAGCAGGTTACATAGCGAGAAACTGGATCTTAATCTCCCTGGCACTTCTGGAAGGCAGCATAGACAGCACTCTTCAGAGTTATCCCAACTGAGGGGCGAAGGAACTGGGGTGTTTATCCACCAGCTCCTGTCACTCACAGATTGAGGCTCCAGAGTGTAACCCTCTTGATAACAAAATGCAGTGGCTGGCAGATGTCAGTCTAGTGTGTCCTGAGGGGTTGAGGGTCACGGGGGTGGGCAGGCACCAAGAGCATCTGCTACAAGCTAAAAAGTGAGATGGAAAGACCAGCCCCAAGTTCTTGGGAAGAAAAGCCCCACTTGTCTTTGCATTCTCCCTTTTGATCTGTGCAAGGCAAGATACCCATCTTGGAGTTATGATCACTGAAGCAGATTCATCAAGGGACCCTGCCCCAGTGAGGCTGCAGTTAAGAGCCAGCATGAAAATGCAGCAAATTCCACCAAGAAGGAGGATAAACAGAGCTGTGTTGTGTTTGAGAAGCACTGGAGGGTAAAAGCAGACTCTGGAACCAGCTTGCTGGGGGGTTCAAATCCCATTTCCACCACTTGCCAGTCATGTGTTGTCCTGGGCAACTTCTCAATCTCTCTATGCCCCAACATTCCCACCCATAAGATGGGCCCAGTAATGGTAGGATCTACTTCGTGTGGCTGACATGAACATCCGAGGAGCGGTCATATGTGATGTGCCTGGAACAGAGCCTGGCACACAGGAAATCTCCAAGCGTTGGCTATCACAGTGATAGGGTCTGAGGTCAGACAGACCTGGGATCAAATGCTGACTCTGCAAGATATTCCCAAAGTGACCTTGGGAGATGACTTGCCTCTCTGGGCCTCAGTTTCTTCATCTGGAGAATAGGAATAACAATAGGTCCTGTCCCAAAGGATCGTTGTGGAAGGGATGCAGTAATGTCTGGTAACATTGCTACCTGGGAGGGGATGCTGGGACTAGCATTTTCTTCTATAATCCTTGTTCAATGCATCCAGGAGTGTGGACCCTAGAGGCAGAAAGACCAATGGCGTAGCTTTAACAGATGTCCACAAATTCTTTGATACTCCTGCGTTCAAGAGGGGGAGCCTAATTCCTCTCTCCTTGAGTGTGAGCTGGATTTAGTGACTTGCTTCTAATGAACAGGAAAAGGAGGATGTGACATTGTGTGACATCTGAGACACCTGAGGTTGTAAGAGTCATTGTGGCTTCCTCCGTGCTCTCTCTTTCCAGGATCACTCACTGAGGGGAAGCCAGTCACCATGCTGTTATGACACTCAAGCAGCGCAGTGGCGAAGCCCCTGTGAGGAGGAACTGAGATCTCCAGCCATCTGCTTGACTGCCACCTCATTAGAGACCCCAATCTAGAACCACCGAGCTAGGCCACCTCCAGATACCTGACCCTGATACAGTATAAGAAAATAAAAACATGTTGTTTAAAGTTGTTAAGTTTTGGAGTAATTTGTTACACAGCAAGAAATAACTAACACACTGAGAAGCAACGTTTCCCCATCAGTAAAATGACGATAATAACTTCATAAGGTTTGAGGTTTCATGTGATAAAATCAAAAAATCCTGCGTGACAGATTAAATGCTCAAGTGTATTAGTCACTGTTGTCAATATCATTATCCCACTATGCCAAATGGCTACAGCTACTCATAGGAGGCATGGTACCAGCCACAATTGAATTGAAGAGGTCGCCAAAGATCATTTCATCCAGTATCTTCTGAAGTGGGTGAAAGGGTTGAGGCTTTATCCTCAGGACAATTTAAGGAGGTTCAGGAAGGGAGTAATGGGCAGGTTGGTGTTTTACAACACTTGTGCTGTGTAGAGTGGGTGTTGCACAGGATGTGGTCATGGGTGGGGAGACAGGGAGAAAGTGAGGCTGATCCAAGAGAGAGAAAAGAGTGGTGGTGGTCTGGTCTAGGACAGGGGCTGTGGAGATGGAGAGGAATTTGGGAAGTAGGAAGAGAATTGGGGTAACATCAGGATGTGGGTGGGGAGTCTGAGACAGAAGGAAGAGTTGACTTTTGGAGGTTGATTAAGGAATTGGAAGGTTTTCTGATCAAGCCCAGATTCCTCCTGGGGATGGGAATGGGATGAGGTGATGAATGAGTCTTCTGCTGCTGCCATAATGAATCACCACAAACTTAGAGGCTTGACACAACACAAATTTATTATGTCACAGGGCTGGAAGTCAGAGTCCCACATGAGTCTTATGAGGCCGAAATCAAGATGGCAGCTGGTCTGTGCTCCTTCTGGAAGCTCCAGAGGAGAATCCATTCCTCGCCTTTTCCAGCTTCTGGAGGCCACCTGCATTCTTTGGCTCAAGACCCCTTCCTCCAGCTTCAAAGCCAGCAGTGTAGCCTCCTCAAATCTCTCGCTTCAAATCTCTCTCTCTCTCTTCTTCTTCTACCTTTTCCTCTTTCTCTCTCTCACCCTCTCGATAGATAGACAGATAGATAGATACACACATACATACATACATACATACGTACATACATACATACATACATATATAGATACATAAATACATAGAAACATAGATACATATATAGATACACAGACACATAGATCCCAATCTCTCTCTCTCTCTCTCTCCCCCTCCATCTCCTCTTATTCTCTCTCTCTGACCCTTGTGCCTCCCTCTTAAAAGGACCCTTGTGATTACATTGGACCCACCTGGATAATCCAGAAAAATCTCCCCATCTCAAGATCCTTCACTTAATCACATCTGCAAAGTCCCTTTTTCTGTGTAAGGTCATATATTCACAGATTCTAGGGATTAGGATGTGGGCAACTTGGGGTGGGGAGCCACATTATTCTACCTACCACAGATGGGGTCTGGGGTCTTAGTGAGTGATTGAGCACACAAGATGCCATTCACCCTTCAAACCCAAAAGAGGTGACCAAGGCTATAATATCTGGACCACAGAGGTCCTGCAAGGATGAGGGAAGTCGTAAGGGGAGAAAAAGGGGAAAGATGGGATGGAGGAAATGAACCATTCTAGTCAAGCGATTGCAGAAACCTAACCCCTTGTGACTTTCCCAGCAAAGGGGAAATCTAAGGACACTCAAGACGGAAGAGGTCAGCTGGAGGAGCGCCAGAGATGTCACTCATCCTCACACTGTGTGTGAGGGGCTCCAGGGAAGCCCTGCCCACCTTGACTATGCTCCTTCTGTGTTCTAAACCCTCCCATGGCTCCCTATTACCTTCAGGATGAAGTCCATGCTCATTAATATGGCACTCGAGACCCTCCCTCATCTTACACTGGTCTCCCCCTCTAGCCTCCCCACTCCCCCAAAACCCCAGTCATCCTAAACTAATTGAAGCCCCCTGTAGCAGACACTGTTGATGCCTCCCTGTCCAGCCACCCTTGAGCAGCTGGTGCACCCATCCCCCAGCTTCCGGGGGTGTCACCTGCTCACAGCTCACAGCTTCCGCTTCCCCAGAGGACTGCTTTCCAGTCCAACAGCTGCACAAGCCCTCTGACCCAGCCCACAGCCAAGAACTGGTGGTCACAGAAGTACAAAAAGCCAGCCCTCGCCCCAAGGTGAGATCAATTCGGTGGTGTTGTTCAGGCTACAGGGCTCTCCATGGGATTAGGCTGAGGCTAGATTCCAACTGAGACCACCTCCTTGCTCAGCTCCTCCCTCTGTCCTACCCTGCTCCCCTCACTCCTCCTCTGCTAAATGTCCTCCCTCAATAAACCCAGTGCACAAGAATCCTCATGGCAGGGTCCAAGTTCCCAGACCCCAACCAATGGCCAATTATGTTAATATTTTTCTGCACAGGTGATATTCAAAGTATAGGATTCCTGGTCTGGGCAGGGCACTGACCATACAGAACAGACACTGGCTATGAGCCTCAGACAAGATCCTAGGGGCCACCCCTGGTGCCAGCCACTAACTCATCAGTAGCTGGATTGTGGGATATCTTATGGTAAAGGCTAGATATGCAGCTAGACTGAAGTCGTGATTTACCAACTAGAATGGAAATATATCCATACACTTTTTTAAGTTTAAGATGTACAACGGGTTGATTTGATATATTTACATATTGTAACATGATTACCACTGCAGCATCAGTTAACATCTCCATCATGTCACATGATTATCAATCCTTTTTTGTGGTGAGAACATTTAAAATCTAGTCTCTTTGCAACATTAAAGTAAACAATACGGTATTGTTGACTATAATCACTATACTGTGCTTGAGATCCCAAGAACTTATTCATCTTATAACTGCAAGTTTGTACCCTTTGGACAACATCTCCCCATTGCACCAACACCCCAGCACCTGGAAACCACCATTCTACTCTCTGTTTTTACAAGTTCAGCTTTTCTTAGATTCCACCTATAAGTGAGGTCATACAGTACTTGTCTTTCTCTGTCTGACTTATCTCACTTAGCATAATGCCCTCAAGGTCCATCCATGTTGTCACAAATGGCAGGATTTCCTTCTTTCTCATGGCTGAATAATATTCCATCATATATATGTCACATCTGCCTTATCCATTCTTCTGTTGACAGACAGGTTGTCCCCATATCTTGGCTATTGTGAATAATGATGCAATAAACATGGGGGTGCAGATATCTTTTCAATATCCTGTTCTCATTTCCTTTGCATATGTACCCAGAAGTTGGATTACTGGATCATATGGTATTTATCCAAGAGAAATAAAAACATACCTCCACAGAATGACTCACACACAAATGTTCACAGCAGCTTTATTCACAATTACTGAACACTGGAAAGAACCCAAACGTCCATTGATAGGTGATATATCTACACTATGAAGCGCTGACTTGCTCAATGATGTGGATGAATCTCTAAGACATTATGCTGAGGAAAAGAAATCTGACATAAAAGACACAAAAGAGTAAATGCTGGAATAGTTCTGTACTAGTCAGGGTTCTCCAGAGAAACAAAACCAATAGAAGAGAGAGAGAGAGATCTTAAGGAATTGGCTCATGCAGTTGTGGGAGTTGGCAAGTCCAAAATCTGTAGGACAAGCCAGCAGGCTGGAGACTCAGGTGAGAGTTGATGCTCTAGTCTTGAGGCTGAAGGCCGGACACTCAGGCAGAATTTCTATATTTCTACATTACTGTCTGGAAGAAGAATTCCTTCCACTCTGGGAAACCTCAATCTTTGCTCTTAAGTCCTTCAACTGACTGGATGAGGCCCACCCACATTATGGAGGGCCATCTGGTTTTCTCAAAATCTACTGATTTAAGTGTTAATCACATCTGAAAGATACCTTCACAGCAACACCTAGACTGGTGTTTGACCAAACAACTAGTCCCCACAGTCTAGCCAAACTGACACATAAAGTTAGCCATCACACAGTCCAACAATAGGAAATTTTAGAGGTTGCAAACCATATATAGGGGAGAGAGGAGGAACAAATCAATGGTGGCCTAGGGTGAAGCAGAGGGAGGGATGTATCAGAAAAAGCCTCGAGGAAAGTGAGGGGGATGATGGAAATGTTCTTTATCTTGATTGTGACAGAGGTTGTCAAAACACAGCAAATTTTACGTTGTGAAAGGAAGCCGTGTGTTGTATGTGAATTATCCCTCCAAAAGTTGATAAGATTGGCTCCAAAATAAAGAGTGCCCACCATTCTGCCAAGTTATTTTATTGCCCATTCTATATAAAGGGACAAAATTATTTTATGCTATACAAAGGGACCAAAAGACATGAGTTTTGAGTTTCTCCAGAGAATTGCGGTCTCTTAAATTTGTTTTCATATGGGGCTTGATCTCATTTCACAAAGATAAATACATTTGACCTTAGAAAGCTAAGATACAACCTCTAGCTATACTTCCTTAAAAATCAAGATAAAACAATAAAAATGTGTACAGTTTCTATTTCCTAATTGCACACTGACTGATAAGAAATATTTCTTGGAAACCCCTTCCTTAGCAATAATTAGAGCTCGGCCACACTCTTTTCAATCTACATTATGTGCTGTTCTGTGAATGTGTCACAGTTTGCTTTCCCACCCCCTTGGAGCAGATTCCTGGTGTTTGCAAGCCCTGCTGGACACACACGCTCCCTCTGCAGATTACTGCAGAAACTCAGTTCCACGAATGCTCTTACTTATCATTCTATCTCAAAGGCAGAAGGAACAGCTAGAAGAACTGTCACCCTAGACCTTCAGACACTCCCAGAAGTAGAACCAGAGGAAGATGTGAAAGTGCAGAAGCTTGGAGAGGAAAATAATACATCATCACATTTGCTCCCCAAGCACAGGGCCCACGGGCCAGAATTTCAGGGAAGTGGATCTGCAAGAATCTAGAGAAGAAAAAACATGAGCCTCCAGGCCTAAGCCTCTGAGAAGGAAGAGGTTCTAGAAGGAGAGGGACGTCTGAAGGGTACAGCCCAAATCAGGGACAATAAATTCTGTGAGCTTAGAGGACTGGCTTTTCTGGCAGATAGCATGAGTTTCACAGTATTAGTTTGCTAGGGCTGCTGTAACAAAATATGACAGTCTACGTGGTTTAAACAACAGACATTTATCGTCTCACCGTGCTGGAGTCTGGAATTCTGAGATAAGGTGTCAGTGGGGTTGGGTTCTCCTGAGGCCTCTCTTCTTGGCTTACAGACGGTCGCCTTCTCCCTGTGTCCTCATATGGTCTCCCTTCTGTGCATGTCTGTGTCCTAATCTCCTCTTCTTATGAGGACACCACTCATATTGGATTAGGACCCACCCTAATGACCTCATTTTACCTTAATCACCACTTTAAATGCCTTGTCTCCAAATACAGTCACATTCTAAGGTCCCGGGGGGTTAGGGCGGCAACATACCAATTTGGGGAGACGCAATTCAGCCATAACATCCGCATTCCAGATCCAACCATGTAATATGTGACCTTAACAATTGACAGTCTCTTTGACCCTCAGTTTTCTCATCTACTAAAAAATATTTGTCTACTTCACACAGTTATCTTGAGGACTAAATGAAACAATGCACGGAAAGCATTTGGCAGAGTAGGATGTACACAGTAAATATCTATCAGCTACTATCACTATTACTATACACTGCATACAAATATGTACATATATTATTTTTACAGGATATTACAATGAGGCTCTCTCTTAATTTGTCTGCAGCCCGCAAATGTGGGAGAACATAATAAGAGGAAACAAGAGAGCATTAATACTTCATCCAAGCAGAGCTTGTAAAGGAGATGACTAATAATGAACCTTCTGATTCCTTCGCCGAAGGTTCAGGAACTGTTTCTGTAAAGGGCCAGGTAGTAAATATTTTCAACTTTGCAAGCCATAGGGTCACTGTTGCAACTCCAGTGTTATAATGTGAAAGCAGCCATAGATGTTGTGAATGGATGTGGCTGGGTGCCAATAAAACTTTATCTGTGGACAACAAAATTTGAATTTCATATACTTCTCATGTGTCATGGAATATTATTTTTCTTTTGACTTTCTTTCACCATTTAAAAATGTAAAAACCATTCACAGAAGCACTATTCCCAATAGCCAAAAGGTAAACAGAGCCTAGATGTCTATCAATGGATGAATGAATAATCAAAATGTGACATAGCTATATATTGGAATATTATGCAGCCATGGAAAGGAGTGAAGCAATCCACAAACAAAATAGAGGAAGATTGGCAACAGATGTTAGCTCAGGGTGAATCTTCCTCAGAAAATGAAAATATATATATATATATATATATTTGTTAAATGCCCAATAATCTAAAACATTCTAGTTATTAGAAAATTAGTTAAAAGTCACAGCTGTTACCAACAGGTATCTGATTATCTCCAGACTTCATGCTCCTCATGCAGGGAGAATTGTAGTCCTGGATTTAGGAAGAGCCCTCAGGAGAGAGAGGCTTTCTGTTGTTTTCACTGCACTCCCTGCCCAGAGAATGAGAGTTCCAATGAGACAGGTGAGTATATGCTTTACAGAGACTTTCTCTACCTCTCTGTTATGTCCGTTATTCATCCGAGGAAATATTCTGGATGAGAACTGCAGAGTTGAAATGCTTCCTTAGTCAATTTAGTAATTGACTATTATAACAGGCCACTCTCCTTCTTGAATTAAGTTCATGTATCCTAAATAAAAATCAAATCAGCATTCCAAATCCAGCTATATTTTATAAGAAGGCCATATCATGACTAAGCTTGGGTCATGCCATGTAATTCAGTACTCTAGTCCCTGAAAAGGGAGAAATAATAACCTCGATAACTGCAGAAAAGGACATTTAATTAAATTCAACACGGTTTGTGTATTAAAAAATAAACAGCAACAACAAAAACAACTCTTACAAAATCAGGAATAGAAGGGAACTCTGTCAATCTCATAAAGAGTATTTACAGAGTCAAACTTTATGGTGCAGTGTTGAAATCAAGGATAAGAGAAGAACGTTCATTATCATTGCTTCTACGAAACACACACTGGAGGCCCTGCTTAATGCAATATTGGCAGGAAATGATACAAAAGGAATGATTTATTGGAAGGGATGAAATAAAACTGACATTATCTTCAGCCGCTCCTCGGCTCAGCGGTTCGGGTTCGTCTCTCTCCGATTTCGCGGCCACAGTTCGGCTCTCTCCGTCTCTCCCCGCCAGGTCCCGGGCTCCGCCCACAGCCTGGTCCCCGCCCACAGCCCCGCCTCTAGAGCTGGTTTCCACCCACAGCCCCGCCCCTAGACCTGGTCCCTGTCCCTGGTGCTGACCCAGCCCGCGGACCGGTCTCACATTAACTCTAGAAACTAGACACCTCCCCCGAGGCTGGGGTGCGCGGCCCCGCCCCGCCCCGCCCCCCCCCCCCCCGCGGCCTCAACCTGGAGCCCCCAATCGTCCGTCCTCCCCGAACTTCCCTCCTCCCAGAACGCCCGCCCGAGACCGGAAGCGGAAGCGCGGGCGGCGCCGTGGATGGAGCGGGAGGTGTGCGCGGTGTGTCCAGTCTTCTCGGCGCGGACCGCATTCCCGTGGACCTTCGGCCGAAGGGGCGACGCGCGGTGAGCGGCGGGCGGTCCCGGCTCCGGTCGCGGTCCAGGGAGGGGCCTGGGCCGCGGGCAGCCCCGTCACGGCCCGGCGTCCCCCCGTCCCCCCGGAGCCCCGTTTCCCCGGCTGTTCGCTCAGGGCGCCCGAGGCTGCTGTTCCTCCCGGCTCCGGGCGCCGCCGGCCCCTCCTCAGAGTCCCCGTCACCGTCCTCCGTGTGATTTTGTCCCCAGGGCGCTTATCCGCGTCTGGAGGCGGTGTTTGGGTTGTTACTAATGGGGCGCTCCTGGCATCTAGAGGGGGAGGCAGGGATGCTGCTCAGCGTCCTCCGGGGCCCAGGACGGCCCGACAGAGAATCATCCGGCCCCAAATGTCAGTGGTGCCGAGGTTGGGAAAGCTGCTCCAGGGCCTGAAAATCTCCCCAGCCCTGAATGAAGTGTGGGAATTGTTTACAAGTCAGCGAGTCACTTACAGGGGCCGTAAATGACAAGCTTGTTTAAAGGGTCCAGAGTCACCAAAAAGTCTCTGTCCAGCCAAGTGAGGTGAGCGACACAAGTGCACACAGCACGAAGCTGCTTCCTCCCATCTTGGGGAGCAGGTGACTGGATAGGAATCGGGAAAATCCAGTTTCAGCCAACAGTTACAGTTAAATCAGTAAATACAAAAAAGAAAAGTGAATGAGGTGGTCTTTCCATCCAACACCCTATAAAAGGCCTCAAAAGCTTGTTTGCGCTTTTTTTCCCCCCTCAGACACGAAAAGCATCTGTGGAGCTCAAGTTTGAGGTGAAAGCAGGCTCAGAGTCCACCTGTCCTCGCTGATCCATGGATTTCTGTGTGACCAGGTGAGTACCCTGTCGACCTGGTACCAACAGGTTCCAGCAGCCTCCGCTGTGCAGAAGACCTGCTAGTGGGCTTTCCTGGGCTCAGGTTGTCACCACATGGACACTGAGAGTGAGGGTATCTTAAGAAAAATTATTGATGTTTCATGGATTATATTCAAGGGAAAGATGGTAAGCTGTGTGTGGTTCTGTGTGGTAAATATTTCAGTAAGTACAGGTATATGCAAATAAGAACACATAAAACAAATGTAAATAACTGCAAATGTGTATTATAGTAGAAAATATAGATTTACTTGCATTGCATAATACTCAAAAGTCAAGATTTATATATAATATAAATACAGAAATGTTTTGCGTGTGTATGTAGTATTAGAAGACGTCCCATTAAATATTAGCAGGGATACTCAGCAACATTCCTTAGACCCATTCAACTTGACTTCTAAAGTCCTATAAATCCTCCACAAAAATTTGAAATAAAGGAGCATTCAGGGAAAAAGATGATTGGAACTTCTTTGTATTAATAACAAATTTAACATTGAATTTGCCAGTAGCCAGATTTATTTTGAGCATTTTTTTCTTTATGACATTTCAAATCATTTGGAGGAGTACTAAGCAACACTGTAGATTGCAGGGCAGGGCACTAGTCTCTAAAAAACCTGTCCTCACCACCTTGCCTTCTAAAGGGAATTAACTTTGTTTCTTGAAACTTTTCTGAAATAACAGTCTGGTGATTCACGTTGCAGAGAATCTTGTTAAGTAATTTTGTATTTAGTTGTTGGCCTCTACTAATTGTGTGTGTATGTGTGTGTGCCTTTTTCATTCTAGCTTTCCTGTGATGTTCTTGAGGGGAATGTGTGCTTGTCATGCAATAGATAGTCTTTGAGTTTATAATCTATGGTGACCCACCATCCTCGTTTATTCAGGACAGAGGGGTTTTCCAGGACACAGGACGTTTAGTATTCAAACCAGGGCAGTCCTAGACAAACTGGGATGGTTCCTCATCTGATGAGCCAGGCCCTGGGCCACATGCATGGGGACCTGGAGAACCAGAGAGACCTTGTCCCACCTCCGTGGAATTTATCTTGTATTTGGGAATTTGGATTTTAGACAATTCATGATGAGAGTGATGTGGGAGTTTGGCACAAGGGGACTCAACCTGAGGGGGCAGGGAAGCCCTCTTGAGAAGGACTGATATTTAGCTTGAGAGCTAGAGTTTGGACAGGATTTAGCTAGTTGGAGGGTTAGACTGGAGTGAGGTTGTGGGAGTGTGTTCAAGAGAGCGTTTCAGACAGAGGGACCCGCATGAGGACACCCCTGAAGCAGAGAGCCTGGTGTGTCCATGAACTGAGAAGAGGGATGGCTGAGCCGAGTCAACACAGGGGGAGGGGTGTGAGCCACGCCGGCGATGGGGGACAGGCAGGACCAGATCAGGGGTGACTTGGGACTCTGTTCTAAGACCAGTGGGAAGACTCTGGAGAGATGCGAGTAGAAGGATGATGTGATTAGCGTTTGGTCTAAGCACGTTGGTTCAAATGGATTTCATGGTTAAGAATGTAGACTTAAGAGGCAAGATGGGAGGTGCTGGGAATAAGATTAGGAATAAGATGATTGTTCCCTAGGCCTGGGTGATGGCTGTGGAGTATTAAAGAAATAGAAAGAAAAGACCTTGGAGTGTAGAACCGAGAGAACGTAACGGTACTTTCTTGCCTGCATGTGTCAGATGGCACAGGGCAGTGACTGTTGTCCTCGCTGCTGTCCGTGCAGACCTGCAGGCACCCCCTCATCCAGGTCTGTGTGTTCACCCCTCTTTGTCACTCACAGGCCCCCCTCCACATCCTACAGGAGTCAGGCCTTACTTGTGAGGGGGTTGTCTCACATGGGAGACACCGAGGAGAGCCTCTCCAGACATCAGAGCAGCCCCTTCAGCCTCTCCCTCAGCCTCCTCCCTTCCCCTCTCTCGCTTTCCACACCCAGAAGGACCCCTGCTCAGTATTCCATGTCCCCAGGTTCTCCCTCCCCCAGGCTTGAGAAGGGTGGGGCAGCCACTGGGGTGGACATCATCTGCACCTTCCACTCTGACCCCCGCAGGTCCCGGGCTGGACAGAGAGTGACTCTCCTGGGAGCCGTGCCATGAGACCCAGGGCGTCACCCACCTAGGCTCCCTCACCCTGGACGGGGACAGCCTCTATGTCAGTGGTGAGCGGCTGTGCTACAGCCACACTCTCTCTCCCAGTCAGAGTTCTGTGTTGCCTCCGTTGCTCTAAAGTGAGCTGTGATCCATCTCTCTATGCTCCTGGTCTGGGATCAGTCTTCTCATCACTGTGTGATCACTGGGTCCAGCCACCTTCCATCTCGTTGCCTCCCCCCTGAACACCCCTCCCCTCTTCCCCTCCCCTCTTCCCCTCTCCTCTTCTCCTCTGCTTTCCCCACAAAGCTCCCTACATCCTCCCTCTCCTTTAATCCTTTATGTTCACCCCAACTCTTGCTCAGCTCCTCTCACCTTCTCTCCACAGATTACACCTATGGAGCCGCGGCCCCGACTACCACCAGTGAGTATTCCTGGCCCTGATCTCCTGGGTCCCGTCCACATTTGGGGTTGGGGAGCACTTGTTCTCCTTCACCCGCTGTCCTTCATGAGGGAAGCACCTGGAAGGGCCCTAATTCATCCCTTCTCTCCCTCCCGGGTTCTGGTGGAGAGTCCCAGCCCAGGGTGAGAAAGCCTTAGACACAGACGTGTTCTCCACCACTTTCTGACCCCACGTGGTTTTCACTTTAATTCTCCTAAAGCCCTGCCCTTGGTCTTCCTTTTCCAGGTGTCCCATCCGTCTGTCCAGTGTTCTGCCCGTCCATGTGTCTCTCCTCTGTGTTCAGTCTCTCTGGTCACATATCTCTCTCTTTGGGCTCCTCTCATCCACAGGCTTGCTCATCCCTCTACTCACAGAGTCACCCGTCCCCTCACTCTCATTTATGCTTCACCTGTGAATGGTGGTCCTGGCACAGCCACTGCTGGAGCCCGGGTGAGCCTGGGGGCTCCTCCCACTCTGTCCCTCCCTGAGACAGCCCTCGCCACAGCTCCCGAGCCAGCCACCACGTCCCTGCATACTTCATCATCACCTGTGCCACCAGAAGCCACCACAGGTGTCTGGGGGCCCCTTTTCCTTCCCAAGAGAAGCTCTCCGGCCCCACTCCTCCACCAGCCAGTTGTGATCCAGGAGCTGGGAAGCCAGGGTGTGAAATTCTGGTTTTAGGGCAATCATGCTGATCACAAAGATTATACCGACGGTTCAGTCTCAGGCCAGCCCTCAGAGAGCCCCTAGTCTTGTGAAATTAACACACCATTATAGTACAATGTGGGAGGTTTCGGGGAGAGGCGCCTGGCATGATTTGGAGGGGAAGAGCTTGCTAGAGAAAGTTTCACCAGAATGGAGTCTTTGAGAATAAGTAGGAGGGACCCTGGCAACTAGAGGATGAAGGGTTTTCCTGGCCCAGAGGATTCCATGATCAAAGGCTCCGGCCTGAAACAACATGCCCTATGGGGAGAATTGAAATGAATTTGGGTTGCGTGAAGCATGGAGTTTAACCCGCAGTAGATGGATAAAATGAGACTGAAAGGTCAGCAGGAGCCAGATTGAGTAGAGCCTTGAGTGCCAGGTCAAGAAGGTTGAACTAACACTGAAGGCCATAGGGAGCCATGGGTGGTACTAGAGCAGTGGTGGCCCTAGTGAGGTATTCATTTCAGAAAGATTCTTCTAGTAGTCATGTAGAACATTCTTTAGACAGAGCATCCAGTGAGCCTGCTGGGGTGTTGGTCCAGGTAAAGGAAGTTAACACCTAAGCTGGGACAGGCATGGAGAGAGGGAGTGTATGTGAGGACCGGTGCGCAACTGGAATTGGTGTTACTGGGAGGGAGGAGGAGCTGAGCAGATGTGCTGGTTCTGACTTGGGTGACCACACGGGTGGGTGGTGGTGCCACTGGGAGAGAAGACGACAGATGATAATGAGTGCAGGACTCTGGTGTGGTCTCAGGCCAGCTCTCAGTGATGGCCATCGCTCTCCCTCTTGTCTTGCAGCTTTGGGGCACAACCTGAAGTCCCTCACAGTCACCTTCCCCATCTCCACCCTCCAGTATTCATCAGACAGGAGCAACGGCTCAGCCACGTTCAACTCCACTGAGAGGGTCCTGCAGAGCCTGGTGAGACCCTGGTCCCAGCAGCTCCTGGTGGTTTAAATCCCACCCAGCCCCTCCCCCAATCCCTGTCCCTCCTGCTCCTCCTCCTCCTCCTTCCTCCCCAGCTGGATCCTTGTTCAAGAAGAGCAGCCTGGGCCTCTTCTCCTTGAGTTGCAGACTGATCTCCCTCAGGTGAGACCCTCCCCTGATTAGTTGCCCCTAATGACCACTTTTGCCACCACCCCTCTCTGTCTCGCCCCTGTCCTCCCATTTCCTCCTTCCTGTTCTGGCCCCCACCCCAGAGGTTTCAGGACCTCTCTCTAGAGTCCCCACATCCCTCTCTCCCCAGGCCTGAAAAGAATGGGGAAGCCAGCAGTGTGGACGCTGTCTGCACCTACCATCCTGACCCCGTGGGCCACCATGCCTGTGTGCTGGGAACGGAGAGTCTCCACCTGTCTGCTCTTCCTCTCGGTGGCTCCAGGCTCTGCAGCCCAGAGTTTATCCATCCAGAGAGAGCACCAGCTACATTTCCACATCATCAGCTGGAACCTCAGCAACCCGGAGCCCACATCCTCGGAATACACCGCCCTGCTGAGGGACACCCAGGACCAGGTGGGTTCTCCCCTGTCCCGTCTCTCCTTGCCCTGAGGGCACCGTCATTCCTCCGTCTGACTTACATCTGTTACGTGATTGTTTCAACCCTTCACTTTCCCTGCGTGCCTGGGTTCTCTCAGTGTCCAGAGGTGATGTCCTAGCTGCCTTCCCCATTTCTCACATGGGTAAACTGAAGCTCAGAAAGGGGATTATTGTGCCTAAGGTCACACAGTGAGTTAGGGGCAGAGCCAAGAGTTGAAGTCAGGTCTCCCTTGCCCCAAGGTCTGTGATCTTTCACTGGCTCCAGTGGCCCCCTGCATCTCCAGGAGACCTCCATCTTCTCACCCACTCTCCCTTGTGTTTGTTCTAGGTCACCAAGCTTTAAATGAAATTACATGAGAAATTCAGTTCCTCACTCACACACACTAGCCACATTTTAAGTGCTTGATAACAACATGGGGCTAATAATGAGTGTATTTGGTAGTGCAGGCAAATGTTGACATTATTGCTGAAAGTTCTCTTGGACAGGACCCAGAAGCAGGGAATCTAGAATCAGGGTAGAATTCCAGACACCCTTGTTCATCCCTTGTGTCCTTCCAGGTCGGTCTCCCATGGTAACCACACTGGGTGGACTCACTGTGTACCCAGCCGCCTTGGCACAGAGACTGGATAGAGTTGCCATCTATGAGGAATTCCTGCGGCTGACCAGAAGGGTACCCAGCTGCAGAACTTTACCCTGGACGGAAAGAATGCCCTTGGGGATGGTAAGGCTCCCTGGTCATTGGGGAAGAAAGTGAGGCCTTTCTAGGGACTCTGGAGGCCTGGGGCTGAGAGAACACTGAACTTGCTCAGGCTGGCAGGAGGTGGCATAGTCCCCCAGTCTTTACCCACCATTGAGAGAGAGAAAAGGACACCAGTGTAGTATGGGAGGCCCTCACCTTCTCCTAGACAGCTCAGTGACCTCAAGCTAGTCACCTCCCCTCTACGGACTTTTGTTTCCTTATGTCTGCACTGAGAGCCACTGGGCCCGATGGTCAATGAGGGCCTCCAGCTGTGTGTGAAGCAGACTTACAGGTTTGGGGGTGGATGTGGTTTCTGATCCACAGGCTATAGTTTGCCAAGTCCCGCTCTAGGTGAGCACCAATGCACTAGAACTTTCTGCAGTGGTGGAATGTTCTATATCTGTGCTGTCCAGTGCATAGCTGCATGTGGCTGTTGAGTGCTCGAAAGATGGTATTGTGACTGGTCTTTATTGTTACTGATTTTTAATGTTACTGAGGTTAGAATTTTTATTTTATTTAACTAAAATTAATTTTAATTCAAAAAGAGACTTGTTGCTGCTGCATATCAGACAGCACACCTCTAAGAGGTTGTCTGGGTAGAGGCACAAGTAGGGTGACCTGCACCCCTCCCCCCATGCCCACTCCTTCCTGGAGTTTATGTTGTAGCTGGCAATAACAAGAATAGAGAATTGAAACTTATCAATTATTTGATCTGAACAAACTCATATTTTTAGGGGGTAACCAGAGAAGACTTCCTGCAGGAAATTACATTGTAGGTTAATCCTAGGAAATGAATATTAAGCAAATAGGTAAAGGAGAAGGGGATGATGTGTTTCTAGGCACGGAAGAACAATTTTGAGTGGGAATTTATGAATTTAGAGAGATCACATAGGCTTGCCAACTGTGATGACCCATTCTCCCCCCCGGCCGTCATAAGATAGTCCAACCCAAATTCAGTCCTCTGTGCCCAGAGGTATTAATTTGGTTTAATTTATTACACTTTTGTTCTGTGATAATGGCCTTGGATTTTGTAGCAAAGTGTGCTCACTTTTTAGAGATGGAAAGTAAAATGGGGTGAAACATCATGATGTATACTTGACTTTAATATTTCATTGAAAACATGGGATGAATCAAGGGTGGCAAGTGTTAATAATTTATACATTGATGAAATATTGTTTTAATTGGATGGAATGTACATTGTTAAATCTAGATGATGGATGTTTATGAGACTGTTCCCTTTATTTTTCTATTTTTCTGTGTCTAAAAAGTTTTATTAAAAAGAGTGAAACACACTCACATGGATTCTTCATTTCATTCACTTCCAGAATATTCTCCCAACAGAGATGACACCTTGACTGAGAAGCATGGTAAACCTGCGGGAAACCCCAGCCCATGGTAGGGGGCGAGTATCTTGATGCTGTGCCTCATTGAAGAGAACCATGCGCACAGGGTCTTGGATGATGAGGAAAGTTGGCCAACCCTTGTCAAGGACGGTTGAGGCACAGTGGGGTCAGCAGGAGCCCTGGGGCGATGACAGGAGGTGGCTCACCCCACCACTTGTCTTCCCAGACCTCCCCTTCTGGGCCCTCATCCTCATCTGCTTGGCGGGCCTCCTGGTGCTCATCACAGGCCTGATCTGCTGTCTCCTGGTAAGCCATGACGTGTTGATTGTCTTCTTACCATTGGGTTGTAATCGCTCTTTATATATTATAAGTACACGTCCTTTTCTAGGGATATGTTTTGCAGATGTTTTCTCCCAGTCTGTGCGTGGCTTGCCTTCTCCTTCACAACATGAGTCATTGGGGAAATATAAGTGACAGTCATCATGAGATTCTACCACACTTGAGAATGGCTAAAATTAAAAAGACTGACTATAGCAAGTGTTGTTGAAGATGTCAAGTCACTGAAACTCTCATCGAGTGCTGGTGAAAAATAGCTTGGATGCGTCTTTAATAATTACATACGTCTATCCAGCCATTCCTCTCCTAGGAATCCATCCAAGTGAAATAAACTCATATGTCTATACACAGACTTGTACATACATGTTGATAACAACCTATTTATTCTAGACAAAAACGGAAAACAACCAAAATGTCCATCTACTGGTGAACAGATACACAAAGTGTGGTATATCTCCACGGTGGAATACTATTCAACCATAAAAAAGAATGAATTATTTTTTTTCTTTTTTAATTATTTTATTGAAATTATAAAGGGTGTTAACATTGTGTAATTTCGGGTGTTCATTATTATTTGTGAATTTCTGTATAGACTGCATCATGCTCACCACCAGTAGTCTAACTATTATCCATCACCATGCATATGTGCCCCTTTAACTCTTTCACTCAATGCCCAGCCCCCGTCCCCTCTGGTAACCATTAATCTGTTCTCTTTATCCCTGTGTATGTTTATCTTCTGCGTATGAGTGAAATCATGCATATTTGATTTTGTCTGGCTTATTTCATTTAACATCCTACCCTCAAGGTCCATCCAGGTTGTTGCAAACACGATGATCTTGTCTTTTTTTTCTGGCTGAGTAGTATTCCATTGTATATAATACATACCACGTCTTCTTTAAGCATTCATCTGTAGCAGGGCGCTTGGATTGCTTCCATGTTTTGGCTATTGTGAATAATGCCGCAGTGAACACAGGGGTGCATAAATCTCTTTGAATTGTTGATTTCAATTTCTTTGGATAAATACCCAGTGGTGGGATAACTGGAAGGTATGCTATTTCTATTTTTAATTTTTTGAGAAATCTCCATAGTGTTTTCCCTGGTGGCTGCGCCAGTTTGCATTCCCACCAGCAATGTGTGAGCGTGCCCTTTTCTCCTTATCCTCTCCAACATTTGGTACTTTTTGTTTTGGGAATTTTAGTTATTGTGACAGGTATAAGGTGATCTCTCATTGTAGTTTTGATTTGAATATCCCTAATAATTAGTGATGTTTTACATCTTTTCATGTGTCTGTTGGCCTTCTGTATATCTTCTTTGGAAAAGTATCTGTTCGTATCCTCTGCCCATTTTTAGATTGGATTATCTGTTTTTTTTGTTGTTGGGTTGTATGAGTTGTTTATATATTTTGGAGATTAACCCCTTGTCAGATACATGATTTGCAAATATTTTCTCCCAGTTGGTGGGTTGTCTTTCCTTTTTTTTTTTTTTTTTTTTGGCAAAGAAGATCAGCCCTGAGCTAACATCCATGGTAATCCTCCTCTTTTTTTCTGAGGAAGACTGGCTCTGAGCTAACATCTATTGCCAATCCTCCTCCTTTTTTTTTCCCCCCAACATACCAGTTGACAGTTGTATGTCATAGTTGCACATCCTTCTAGTTGCTGTATGTGGGACGCGGCCGCAGCATGGTGGGAAAAGTGGTGCGTTTGTGCGCGTCTGGGATCCGAACCTGGGCCGCCAGTAGCAGAGCGCGCACACTTAACCACTAAGGCTCGGGGCCGGCCCTGTCTTTTCGTTTTGTTCATCGTTTCCTTTGCCTTGCAGAAGCCTTTTAGTCTCATGTAGTCCCATTTGTATATTTTTTCTTTTCTTTCCCTTGCGTGAGTAGACATGGTATTGGAAAAGATGCTGCTAAGATCGATGTCAAAGACTGTACTGCGTATATTTTCTTCTAGGAGTTTTATGGTTTCAAGTGTTAGATTCAAGTCTTTTATCCATTTCGAGTTAATTTTTGTGTATGGTGGAAGATAATGATCTACTTTCATTCTTTTGCATGTGGCTGTCCAGTTTTCCCAACAGCATTTATTGAAGAGACTTGCCTTTCTCCATTGTATGATCTTGGCTCCTTCGTCAGAGGTTAACTGACCACAGATGTCTAGTTTTCTTTCTGGGCTTTCAGTTCTGTTCCATTGATCTATGAGTCTGCTTTTGTGCCAGTACCATGCCATTTTGATTACTATAGCTATGTAATATATTTTCAAGTTAGGATTGTGATGCCTCCAGCTTTGTTCTTTCTTCTCAGGATTGCTTTGGCTGTTCGAGGTCTTTTGTTATTCCATATATATTTTAAGATTCTGTGTTCTATTTCTGTGAAGAATGTCATTGGAATTCTGATTGGCATTGCATTGAATCTGTAGATTACTTTAGGTAATATGGACTTTTTAACTGTGTTTATTTTTCCAATCCATGTGCATGGAATATCTTCCCATTACTTCAGGTCATCATTGATTTCTTTCACTAATGTCTTATAGTTTTCATTGTATAGGTCTTTAACCTCTTTGGTTAAATTTATCCCTAGAGACTTTTTTCTTTTTGTTGCAATTGTAAATGGGATTGTATTCTTGAGTTCTCTTTCTGTTAGTTCATTATTAGAGTAGAAATGCAACTGATTGTGGTAAGTTGATTTTGTACGCTGCAACTTTGCTGTAGTAGTTGATTATTTCTAATAGTTTTCTGATGGATTCTTTATGGTTTTTTCTATTTACAATCATGTCATCTGCAAACAGCAAGAGTTTCATTTCTTCCTTTCCAATTGGGATTCCTTTTATTTCTTTTTCCAGCCTAATTGCTCTGGACAAAACCTCCAGTACTATGTTGAATGGGATATGTCCTCTTGGTGGAAAGTCCCCTTTATCATTATATACTGCCCCTCTTTGTCTCTCATAGTCTTTTTTATCTTGAAGTCTGCTTTGTCTGATATAAGTTTGGCAACACCTACTTTCCTTTATTTGCCATTTTCTTGGAGTATTGTCTCCCATCCATTCATTCTGAGCCTGTTTGTTTTTAGAGCTGATATGTGTTTCCTGGCAGCAGCATATCGTTGGGTCTTCTTTTCTAATCCACCCCACCACTCTGTGTCTGTTGATTGGAGAATTCAATCGATTTACATTTAGAGTGATTATTGATACATGAGGGCTTAATCCCACCTAATCTATATTTCCATTGTTCCTCTTCCTTTGTGTTTCTGACTACCATTTCATTTTGGGGGTTTTCTGTGGCAGTTTTCTCTATTTTTATGATCCAAGGCTCTGCTCTGATTTTTTGTTTGCTGGTTACTCTGAGATTTGTATGAAGATCTCATAGATGAGACAGTCCATCTTCTGATAGCCTCTTATCTCCATTAGCCTAAGCAGGTTCCATCCCTTTCCTCTTCTCCTTCTGAGTTATTGTTGTCACAAGTTATTCATTTTTGTGTTGTGCATTTGTGACTAAGTTGAAGTGTTTATAGTTACTTTTGATGCCTTCCTTCCCTTCTTCTTTTAAGTTATAATTAAGTATTTGCTACCCTGTTGTGAAACAGAGCTGTAGCTTTCTGATTCTGTCTATTTATCTCTTTGCTCAAAGCTTTGTAGACATTTGCCTTCTTTTTGTTTCAGGTGTGAGGGCGTTCTTGATCATTGCTTGTATGGGAGATCTCGTGGCGATGAACTCCCTCAGCCTTTGTTTATCTGGGAAAACTTTTATTTCTCCATTGTATCATAAGGATCATTTCACTGGATAGAGTATTCTTGGCTGAAAGTTTTTTTCTTTCAGTATTTTTAATATATCATTCCATTCTTTCCTTGCCTGTAAAGTTTCTGCCAAGAAATATGCTGAAAGCCTGATAGGGGTTCCTTTGTAGGTTATTTTCTTCTGTCTTGCTTCCCTTCACATTTTTTCTTTGTCATTGTCTTTTGCCAATTTTACTATTATACGCCTTGGAGAAGGTCTTTAAGCATTGATGTAATTAGGCGTTCTGTTGGCTTCATGTATTTGTAAGTCCGGTTCTTGCCCAGGGTTGGGAAGTTCTCAGCTATTATTTCTCTGAACAAGCTCTCTGCTCCTTTCTCCCTCTTTTCTCCCTCTGGAATACGTATAATTCTTAGGTTGCTTTTATAATTGCGTCATATATTTCTCCAAGAATTCCTTCATTTTCTAAAAATCTGAGTCCTTTCTCCTCGTCCACTGGAAGCATTTCTATATTTCTATCCTCTAAATCACTTATTCTTTCAACCTTGATATCAGCTCTATTTTGTAAGGATTCTAGATTCTTTTTTATCTCATTAATTATGTTCTTTATATCCAGAATTTCTGCTTGTTTTTTTTTAATAGTTTCAGTCTCTTTGATGAAGTATTCTTTTTCCTCATTAATTTTATTCCTGAGTTCATTGAACTGTCTGAACATTCTTGTAACTTGGTGAGTTTCTTTATGACAGTTATTTTGAATTCTCTGTCATTTAGATTGTAAATTTCTGTGACTTCAAGGTTGGTTTCTGGAGATTTGTCATTTCCTTCTGCTCTGAATTGTTACTGTAGTTTCTTATGGTGTTTGATGAACTTATCTTTTGCCTGCGTATTTGTGGTAGTATCAGGTCGCAGACTGGTGAGGGTGGGCCTCTTTACATAGTCTATGGAATTGAATGCTAATCTCTTCCACAAACAGCCGTGTGAACACATCCAGAAATAATGCTTAACTAGCTTTCTGGGCATCCCTTAGCTCTGTCAAGTTGACACCTGAAATTAACCAAAAAGGGTCAAGTTACAGAAGTGAGATGGGGGGATCTTTCACTGGGTCAGGAAGGAAAAGGACTGAGGTGGTTTTGGAAGGATCTGGAATTTTCTGGACTTTCTCGAAGAGCTTTGATAGAGCAGTCTTAGCAGTCATGGAGAAGGAAGCCTATTTCAGAGGGTCAAAGAGTGACTGAGAAACGGAAGGGCAGAGAGGGAGTGGAGGTGGACAACTGTGCCTTGTGCCTCCTGACAACGGCCTCTGGATTTAACACAGTGATGGCTCCCTCCCAGAGCCCACAGCTTTGGTGTGGGCTGACTCCTCCCTAGGACTGGGGTGTTCTAATTCCTCAGTGTGAGCTAATCTGCGTATTCCAAATCCCCAATGTCCTAGCAATGGGGTGTCAAATGGCCCTCTCTGGTCCAGCAGGATCCAGGCACAGGACCCTTTATGGAACAGGAAGAGGATCCGGGTATACACGGGGTTCTTACCTGCCAGACCTGGAGTTCTGGGGAGTGGAGCTGAGTGAGGCCACAGCGTAGGAGCCGCTGACAGGGTTTGAGGCCACCTGGGAGGAGAGCAGAGGAGGGGTGGGCATCAGGGACGGTCAGGACAAGACCTGCCCCCTCATTTGTATGCTGCATCTCTGTGCCTGGACACAATCTGCTCCTCAAGTCTCGTTACCAAGAGCTGATTTCTTCCCTCATCGACTCTTTTCTTCCTTTTTCTTACATTGTTAAATTATTTTAAGTTAAATTTAGCTGGGTTTTCTCTCCCATACATTTAAAATTATTCCTTACTGATTCTTAGGTGGAGACTATGATTTCAGTGAGTTACAATGAAAAATGAAGGAGTTCAGGGGTGATAACTGTGGACCTGAGAAATTTAAATGATGGCATCGGGCATGGTCCATGATCTTCAGGACAGCCATATGATAAGCCACATGATAATCAGAATTTTTAAGACAAGGTACTGTTAGGTTTTATGGTGTGAGTGAGAACAAAGGGAGAGGCCTACAATTGACACACAGTTTACCAACAGCAGAGAACCCTCCCTCACCTCTTCCAGCTCCTGGTGGTTCCTGCTTCCCTGCCTTGTGGCAGCAGATCTCCAATCTCTGCCTACGTCTTTCACATGATCTTCTTCCCTCCATGTCTCTGTGTCCTCATCTCTTCTTATAAGGATGCCAGTCACTGAATTGAGGGCCCACTCGTTTAATCTTCTCAGCAATCCTGGAGGTAGATACTGTTGTTATCCTCATTTTATAGGGAGCCTCAGAGGGATAAGTTAACTTGTCTAAGACTGTACAGCTAGGCAGAGGCAAAAATCAAACCCTGACCATTTGGCCCCAGCAGCCATACTGTTAGCCATCTTGCTGCACTGCCTTATAAGTGAGCATGGGTGAAAGGCTCTTCAAAAGTTGGGAGGAATTCCTGATCAGATAAAAACATCCTAGCTACATCATGTGAAATATTTCAATTATTTATTTAGATTCTGCATTTTTATCTAACTCTGGGAGCTAGTGAAATGGTCTCCCTTAGTGCTGTAATATTCCAGCTGAATCAGGTGAGCCATGAAAAGCAGAGTGCCCATCTCTAAACTGCTCACATTTCCAATAAAAGGAGCATCCATTTGAGTTGGCTTTTTTGGAGAGAAGAAATACCTTCAAGCTCCACTGAAGAAAACTTCAAGCAAGAAGACAGATGTGTGCCTAGTGTGCAGTGGCTTTGGCTGTGGATTTGAGCCATGTCAGGAGAGGTGGTGGAGCTGTGAGCGGAAGAAGCCCCACGGCAGGAGAGGCACCAGACGAAGACACCCCAGCGTTACACGGTGGGAAGTGTTCCATCCTGAGAGGACAGCCTGCAGCTCCCAGGATCTGAGTAGTATTCATAAGACCAAGGCAGCCACTGTAGAGCCCAGGCTTATCTCCAAGGGGTGAAGTGACCCGTGTTCTGGAGGGGACACCTGGTTAAAATAAACATCCTGGCAAGGGGAAAGGAGTCATAAGACTATCCTGAAGTGCCCATATTTAAAGAGGAAATGACTTAGGTTGGAATTGCCAGGAAGCAGATCCTGAGACAAGGATTTGAGTATAAGTAGTTTATGTAGGAGGTGGTCCCAAAAATCCCAGATAGAGGAGAGAGGAAAGTGACAGGGCCGATAAAGAGTGTGACTGAGTAGGTTACCTCTGTGAGCAGCTGGAGCTCAGTCCCCTTGGAAGACTGTAGAACATGCCTCAGAGTTATTGCACACGGGGGTGGGAAAGGGAGGCGTTTACCGTTCCCCTCCCGTCTGTCACTGACTGAGTGTTGTGCCTGGCTCCACTTCTGGCAGCTGCACAGCAGCGAGGGAAGTGCTCCGGCCAGGAGGCATGGGTGCTTGTAGGAGGACACTGTGGGCATGTACTGGGGTGGTGAGGGCCTCAGGGATATGGGCCTGGCCCTGTCATACTCGCTACAGGAAAGAACAGTAGGGGAAGGGGGTGAAGGAGTTGGGTTCTTACTTAAAGTTGTCTGTATAAGCCTCAGTTTCTTACCCTTGCTAGCCCACAGTGCTTCCTTCACCAACAGTCCCCTTGAATCACTGCTCAGTTATACACAGTGCACAAGAATCTCCCTAATGTGGGGCTCTGAGCGGTTGCCCAGGTTTCTAATACCAAGCCATTGTGCCTTCATGGGGATGGTGACCCCTCAGCTCTGCCATCCTCAAAGATGTGACTTCATTTGACCCAGAGCGACGACAAGTCGAAAGGTAGTCTCTCTGTGTTCAGCTGGACCTCTTTTATCTTAATAGCTTTTAATTCATGTGTGTTTCTATTCAGAAAACAATTAGAAATTAAACTGAATACACAAACAGTTTTTCAAGTCCTGGCCCTAAAACTAGATCTGCAGGCCTGTTTTCAGGAGAGGGTAGTAACTGCTCTTCTCTCCAGGCTCGCTAGACCATGAGCTCCCGTGGGGCAGGGCCCAGGGCCCCTTCCCCTGCTACACCTGGTGAGTGAGAATGGCCCGCTGACTTCAAAGAGGGAGAGGAGACAGCTGTTCTCTTTGAGCCAGGTGTGCATGCCTCCCATTTCACATGGAGTTAGAGGGCAAATGAAGTTTGAACTCTCCACATCCTGCTTCCTTTTAGGGGTGCCTTCCAGGTGGGTAGTGGGGAATGTGGCTCAGATTTACAGCTAACACTTACATTGGTCTTACTGTGTTTCAGGTACTAAGGTCTTTATATATGTGTGTATATAAATATTTATAAATATACACACAAACATAAACATATACACACTCTCATTGCAACAACCTTACAAAGTAAGAACTATTTTTGTACCCATTTTACAGATTAAGAAACAGAATCCAAAGAAGTTAGGTAACTTGTTCCCAGGTCACACAACTGGTCGGTAGAAGAGCAAACCTCAGCAGACGGGTTCAGAGCCTTAATTAATAAATATATCTACTCACTTTTCAGTTACTGGAAGAAAGATTTCACTTAGGAAAATGATCTTTCTTTAAGGGATTTAGCTTCTCTCGTAGTCAAGAAAGAAAATAACAATAAAGTCTTACCTTTTGTGGAAATGTTTGGCTACCCAACTATCGTTCCTTTCGCCTTCTCTGTGGTGAAATTATGGGACAAGTGTGTTAGGTGTCAAGGCTCTTACAAGCGAGAAAGCTGTGTTCATACATATAGGTGCACATCTTACAGTGGAGTGATGGGGAAGAGAGGAAAAGTGAACGAGAATGGGAAAAGGAAACATAAGTCGATTTTGCATGAGGCAGATAAATTTTGTGAGTAACAGTTTCTTTTCTCCTTTTGATAGTACAAGGGATTACAGAAGCCTCCACAGGAGAACAAATATTGATTTCTTGTTCTTTAGAAGACTTTCCAAATTTTGTGTACTTATGTTCTATGAAATACTGTATTAGTAGAAAAGGACAGCCTGCTTCATATAGTCTGAAAAAAAATGTTAGTGCCTAGAACTTTTTTTGGAAAGGAATCTAGCAATAACCATCACAGTTAATAGCCATATATACTTTATCCCAGCAATCCAACTTTTGGTAATCTATGCTCTAGGAATAGAAGCTCTAGTTAATTTAATAATGTTAATATAGTGAAAAAAAACTTAAATATATGAGGAAGGAATGGACAGGTGGTTAATCCATTTTAGGAAAAAGGAGCCTGCCTGTGGATGAGATTGCTTTTTTAATTGTGGTAGAGTATGAGTTGCTTTTATCTTTACTCAGGTCTCTCAGAATTAGAAAATGGAGTTGGTGTTCTGTCTCTCTGTGGTAATTCTTTAGTGAACAGGGAACTCTAAGAGACATAGTTATATCCTGAGTCACCCTATTTGGGAATTTCCGAGCAGATACAGGGCATATTAAACTGTATTATAAAAGAATGAGCAGTTACCTTGATATTCTCAGACACTTGTTAAGCTTCTGTTCTTTACTTGAAACCAAGACTTAACTTGTATTGTTTTGATGAAGGCAGTTGCTTTGGCCTAGAGGTATTGGGGAAAATGTTGAACAAAAAATGTTCCATCATTTTTTGAAAATCACCTACTGGTACAATTTAGGAATGCTGAATTTCTCCTGAAGCTTCTGTCTGCTTTTCTACTCTTCCCATTTACCCTACAGGGACTTGGTTTTATTTATCAGGTACAAGTTCCATTTAGAGTCTATTTTAGTAGATCTGGTTTTGTACTGGTTGTATTTAGTAAGAAATTAGACATAGACTTCAGATTCATTATTAGGGATTTTTATTTATTTTTTCCAAAAAGCTATGGTTCAGTAACACAATTTGAGTTTAAATGATTCAGTTTTGAGAATTGTAGCATAAGAAATGGGCACTGGAGTGCTTGTGTCTGGGTTTGAATCCTGTGACAGAGAGCAAATTGTTCAACCTTGCTAAATCTTGTAAGAGTGGGGATAATAATAATGGTTGTTTTGAAGATTAAAAAAGGTAATAGATATCTGCTTGACATCTGGTAAGTGCTTGACAAATGTTCACTGATCTTGTCACCACCACTCTTACCACTGTCACCATCATCACCATCTTTGTTCTCCACTAGGTTAGCCATACTTTGGTCCTGGCTTCTTGCCGCTGATCTAGGATAGTGGAGAGGCCAGCTCTGGGGATAGAGAGGCTAGCTATGAATTAAAGAAATGGGAGGTAAAGCCCCATGGTGGTAACAACTCGTAATATATTGATTTTATAGTGATTTATCCTACAAAATAACTTAGAATACATCCTTTGAAGCCTCAATTTAATGGCTCCATTTTAAAATTTAGATAGTTCCAATGACTATTGGATTTAATGGCCAGAGACATCTCTTTGTGGCCTCAGTTGAGAAAATTTGGTTGTGTCTATAATCTATCACAGTGGCAAAAAGGAAAGAACAGTTACAAATCACATTGGTGTGGTGTCTTAGTTGGCTCAGGCTGCCATAACAAAATACTACAAACTGGGTGGCTTAAACAACAGAAATGTATTTTCTCCCTCTTCTGGAGGCTGGAAGTCCAAGAGCATGGTGCCAGCAGGGTTGGTTTCTGGTGAGGCCTCTCTCCTTGTGTTGCATGTGGCCACCCTCCTCTGTGTCCTCATATGGCCTCTCCTCTGTGCCTGTGCGTGGAGAGAGAGCGATCTCTGCTGTCTCTTCCTCTTCTAAGGACACCAGTCCTATCAGATTAGGGCTCCACCCTTATGACCTCATTTAACCTTAATGACCTCCCTAAAGGCCCTGTCACATTGGGGATTGGAGCTTCACCATAAGAATTTGGGGCCAGCACAATTCAGTTTATAACACATGGTAAAGTAAAATAATTCCTTCAGGATTGTTATATGTGTTTTTATTAAGGGATATTTTTGAAATCTTCTTAATGTAATTTAAGGACTTGTTTATGTGGAAACTAAAAAGTGATAATTATACTGTGTGAAAAGCTGAAAATTTAGTCTGACAGCTCTGTTTCCATTCTACATTCACCTTGATGCTTCCCAATTCCCTTGTCTGGGGAAAAAATATATTAAGAAAAAATTAAAATTTCCTCAGCATATTGTAAAACGAAGTATAACAAATATTTTTTCAAAGTACAGTAGTGGTCAAGATCCTCTTGCTTTGAAAATTCCGGTTAGTAATTATTAACCGAGACATCATTACAATAATTCTAAACTTGCTGATATCTCCTTATATATGTCCCCTCTTTTCCTCCAGCAAAGAGGAATGCCTGATTGAAGAAGTTACCTTCTGTTCCTTAATAAGTATTTTCAGTTGTGTTTGTTTGCTTTGCTATCACTTTCCCCAACTCTCAATATTTTTTAAGAAATTGCAGATGGGTAACTGTGACAGGAAAAGGAAGAACTGAACTAAAATCTTTGATTATAGATTTACCTCAAGCACTCAACTACAGAAAGTAATAGGAAGGCGTAAAAAAGTTGATCATTATGTCAGATCCTTAAATTCTGATACACGGTCCTTCTTTCGGCAATAACATCTGTCTCTCAAAAACTTGTCAATTCCTACTATTATTCTAGTGTCAACAATAATGTGAAACGCGACGTTCTCTCTTCAGCTTCCCTGGTTCAGAAACTGCTTTGAGAAGACACATAATTATGTTCAGAATTTTAAGATTCAAGACCACCCTATTTCCTGTTGCTAAGCACACAAACTGACCGACTATTTTAAAAAAGAAAAGAGACGCCTGTCTTTGTGCCTGTTCTCGGCAAGTGGGAAATCTGCCAACCTGCAAAAGCCCAGCTTGTATTTTGCTAGAGCCAATACTTTACTTTGCAAATGTTGAGCCCGTTCAAATGTAGCATTACCTTATGGTGAGCAGGAGTTAATTTTTGCAGATTTCTTGTACATTTTTTGTTATAAAAGTTTAAAGTATTGCTGGTGGGAATGTAAAATGGTACAGCCACTTTGGAAAACAGTTTGGCAGTTTCTCAGAATGTTCAACATAGTTACCATGTGACCCAGCAACTCCACACCTAGGTATATACTCAAGAGAGGTAAAAACATATGCACACAAAATCTTATGTGCAAATTTCAAAGCAGCAGTATTCATAACAGCCAAAAAGTGGAAACAACTCAAATGTCCATCATCTGATAAATGGATGAACAAAATGTGGTATATCCATGCAATGGAATATTATTTGGCCGTTAAACGGAAGTACTTATAACTGCTACAGCATGGATAAACCTTGAAAACGTTATGCTGAGTGAAAAAAGCCAGTCAGGGGCTGGCCCAGTGGTGTAGCGCTTAAGTACACGCGCTCTGCTTTGGCGGCGCCGGGTTCGCAGGTTTGGATCCCAGGCACAGACCTATGCACTGCTCATCAAGCCATGCTATGGTGGCATCCCATATACAAAACAGAGGAAGATGGGGACAGATGTTAACTCAGGGCTAATCTTCCTCAGCAAAAAGAGGAAGATTGGCAACAGATGTTAGCTCAGGGCCGATCTTCCTCACCAAAAAAAAGAAAAAGAAAAAAGCCACTCAAAAAAGACCACCTATTACACCTATTGTATAATTTTATTGATAAGAAATGTCCAGAAGAGGCAAATCTTTAGAGACAGAAGGTAAGTGGTTGCTAGGGCTGGAGGTTGGGGAGGATGGGGAGTGATTGCTAAAGGGTATGGAGTTTCTTTCTGGAATGATGAAAATGTTCTAAAATTGATTGTGGTGATAGTGGCACAGCTTTGTGAATAAACTAAAAAACTGCTAAACTATATAGTTTAAAAAGATGAATTGTATGATCTGTGAATTATGTCTCAATAAAACTGTTTTTAACAGTTTAAATTAAGTTAAATTTGTTAAATTGGAAAAAAAAAAGCCAAGAAGACAATGTTCATTTTCCTGGCATAATCCTGTACAAACAGATTTTGGGTAATTTCTTTTTCCTGTGTTTAGATTGATCTTTACATAGGTATAAGCATACTGAATATATAATTTTTTTTTCATTTACCATATTTAAGCATTTCCCTTGATGTGACATAGTCTTCATTTGCCTCATTTTTATGACTTCCTAGTCTTGCCTGTTTTGTTGTCATATAGGTCGCTTCCAACTTTTCATGATTATAAATAATGCTGCAAATGAACTTGTTTGTCCACGTAGCTTTTTTTTTCTGTTAGGTTTATTTCCTTACAATGTTTCCATGTAGAATTATAGAATCAAAGGCAACAAGGATATTTAGGACCCTTAATGTCTGACTCTTTTCCAAGAGGATTCTGCCTGTTTATTCTGCTACCAAGAATGCAAGAGCTTCTGTTTTACCTATCATTCATCAATACTGGGGGTTATAATTTTTTAAGTGAACTTTTCATTCCAGAATAATTTTAGGTTTGCAGAAAAGCTGCAAAGATAATATCAAGATTTCCCTTGAATCCCTTACTCAGTGTCCGCCATTGTTAACCTCTTACATTATAGTGCCACACTTGTCAAATCTAAGAAACCAACATAGGTACATCACTATTGACTAAACTCCAGACTTTATTCAGATTTCACCAGTTTTTCTATTAATGCCTCTTTGCTGTTCCAGGACCCAGTCCAGGATTGAGTGTTATAATTTTAATTTTAAAAAATTTAATGTAATGGGTATAAAATGATATTACATTATTGTCAGTCTTGTTTTTTGTTTTTTTAAGCCAAGTTTTTAAGGGAATATTTCTAACTATTTTGTTTGATAGGAGAAAGATTGGAAGTTAATTTCCCTCCCAATAAACTTAGTTTATCAGGGCTGGCCCGGTGGCACAAGCGGTTAAGTGCGCGCGCTCCGCTGCAGTGGCCCGGGGTTCGCTGGTTCGGACCCCGGGCGCGCACCAACGCACAGCTTCTCAAGCCGTGCTGTGGCAGCGTCCCATATAAAGTGGAGGAGGATGGGCATGGACGTTAGCCCAGGGCCAGTCTTCCTCAGCAAAAAGAGGAGGATTGGCAGACGTTAACTCAGGGCCCATCTTCCTCACAAAAGAAAAAAAAAAACTTACTTTATGAAAGTATTATTCCTGTCACTTAAAAACTAGAAACACACTTCTGTGGTCTTCCTGCCGAAAATGCATTACCGGAATGTAACGATGAGGAAACATCAGTCAAACACATATTGAGAGACAGTCTACAAAGTAGCCAGCCTATATTCTTAAAAAGATGTCAAGGTCAAGAATGACAAAGACAGACTGAGGAGCTGTTCCAGATTAAAAGAAATTTAAGAGACATGACCCTAGATTGGATCCTGAACCTGGAAAAAAGTTGGCTACAAAGGAGATTATTGGGCCAATTGACAAAATCTGAATGTGGACTGTGGAATGAAAAATAAGATTGTATCAATGTAAAATTTCCTGATTTTAATCATTGAACTCTGCTCATGAAAGAGAATGTTCCTGTGGACATTTGGAAATACATACTGAACTGTTTAGGGGGAGAGAAGGAAGATGTCTGTAACTTACCTTCAAATGGTTCAGGAAAAAATAGTATGCATATATATAAACATACTCACATGCATGTATGTAGAGGGAGAGAGAATGATAAAACAAATGGGGCAAAACATAAACAATTGTTAAATCCAGCTAAAGAGTATTAGGGAAGTTTCTTGTATGATTCTTGCAACTTTTCTGTAAGTTTGAAGTTATATCAAAATAAAAAGTTACCCCTCTCCCCCTCCAAAAAAGTAGAACTTTTTTCCCTATTGAGTCTCCTAAATAATTTTCTATTTATTCCTATTGGGTCTCAGCAGATCCTCAAATACAAGTTGCCTCTTTTGATCCTTATGGGGGAATAATGCACCAGACTGATTTTTATGCATAATTAAGGGTAATCTTTTTATAACTCCTGATTTATTACATGCCACTAAAATATAATGTTCTCATTAATTAGTGTATTACTAGAGTTTGTTGAGGACCCAGAGTTCCATATTCTAAAAAGTCTGGAATTCTTGGCAAAATGGCACTTAATAACTACTTGGTATCACAGAGAATTGTAACTTCTCCTGTTTTTAGGAAGTACCCACTGTTAACCGTGCTTTTTTGAATTGGTCATTGTTTTCAGTTCCTGTGGTTACGGAAGCGTTTACTGTAAGTTAAATCATGGTTTTGTGCTACTTTTGTTGATCGCACCGGTTACCGTTTAGACTGTTGTTGTTTCTCTCCAGTTCTTGGCTCTCTGCATTCTTTGTCCAGTGGAAATGGGCCTGGAGTCTTCTGCCTCTCTTAGTGGGTCAGAGGAGTTTGAGAACTACTGGTTGCAAGGAGTAACTCAAGGCACTTCCTTTGGCCCTCCCAGGTGGCTTTCTCATCTCTGAGACAGGCCTACACCTTTGCTTTATGTCTTGGCCTTTAACAGACCAACAAAGACGGAGGGACTGCTGTGTACTCCCTGAGCTGGGTTAGTAATTTCTCTGGTATTGGTTCATCAACACTCCCTAAATGGGTCTTGAAAGTGAAATATCCAAGGCCTTCCAAACTCACAAGTCTGGTCACTGATTTGCCTCAGGTCTTCACTAAATGACCGCTATTGTGTACCTACTCTGAGTCCTCACATGCAGCTAGCTGAAGCTCAAGCACAGTAGCACATCACTTGGAGCCATCTTTATAAATAACTTATTTTGAGAATAGGAAAAATGAAAGTAGTTGTTACATTAGGGTACTGGTAATAGGTGATTTTTGCCTGTTTTAAAATTTGTCTTCGTTATTATATCAGCTTTTCAATTACAAAAGGAATAGAAGACACATTGTATCACAAATACTGTTCATATTGATAAATCAGAATGTTGATTAATATAATTTTGCTAATTAAACCATATGGTATAATGGAAAACGCTTAGTAATGACGTAATGGCCTCTTTGGATGGTGAAATTGCAATATCCTATAAGGCAATCTTGACCCAACAATTTTATTTCTAGGAAGCTGTCCCACTAATATTCTCACGTTTGCAGATAGACATACACTCAAGGATATTGTTGCAGCATGGTTTGCAGTGGTAGATGGTGGGAAACAAACCAAGGTCCATCAAAATGAGACTGGTTAAATAAATTATGGTGCATCTATAGAACAGGATAATATGCAGCTGTTAAAATTGCAATATAGTCTCTTTGCCAGTCCAACAAGTAAGAAACTTAGAAGTCACCACTCCATCCTAACAAGTAAAAACACAAACAAACCAAAAAATCAGCAACTCTTCTTCAGTCTGTCAGAGAAGTGAGATCATAGGGCAGTCCACTACTCCTAAAATTGGAGGGACTGCCAGGTGCATAGAGAAATCACAACTTACCAGAACAGAGCTGAAACCTCTACAATAACCAGTGCTGAGGGAGAGAAACCTCAACTGTAACTGACAAATTGCTGGAGGCTCAGTGTAAATAGGTTCAAGAGATTAAAAACTCCAGGGGGACTAGTCATAGGGAGACTCCCCTCTTTTGTGAGTTTACAGGTCCTCACAGTGAACATCGGAGAAAAATTCCCTCATAATTCAGGTAGAGGAATGGGGAAAAGGAACCATTTTTGAAATGCACTAGAGCATTCTGTTCTTAGCAGTATCTGCCCTCAGGAGAAGCTATTTAACCAGAACCTAACTGATCTAGGGGAAGGGAAATACCCAACTCCAGAAGGCCCTAGGCTTCTATGTGGAGAAAAGGAAATAACCAATTCCAGCCCCTTCTAGCCTTGAACCTAAAATTGCTCTAAAAAGATGATGTCTTAAAAATCAATTGACTTAGATGCATGGATTTATTTCTGGACTCTCAGTTCTGTTTCATTCATCTGTATGTCTGTCCTTATACCAGTACAGACTAGAATTACTCTAGTTTTGTAGTAAGTTTTGAAATTGGGAAGTGTGAGTCCTCCAACTTTGCACTTCTTTGGAAGATTTTTTTGGCTATTCTAGGTCCCTTGTATTTCCACATGAATTTTAGTATCAGCTTGTCAATTTCTGCAAAAATGCCAGCTGGGATTTTGATAGAGATTGCTTTGAATCTGTAGATCAGTTTAGGAGTATTGTTGTCTTATCAATATTAAGTCTTACATTGCTTGTACACAGAATGTGTTTCCATTTGTTTAGGTCTTCTTTAATTTTTTTCTTCAATGTTTTATAGTTTTCAGTGTATTTGTCTTGCACTTCTTTGTTAAATTTATTCTGTTGTATTTTATTCTTTTTGATGCTATTGTAAATGAAATTGTTTTCTGATGTCAATTTCAGATTGTTTATTGCTAATGTATAGAAGTACATTATTTCTATTTATATATTGATCTTGTATCCTACAACCTTGCAGAACTTGTTTATTAGCTCTGTTTGTTCCTTGTGGAGTCCTTTATATAAGATCACGTTATCTTCAAATAGAGATAGATTTACAGTGATGCGTCACGTAACGATGGGGATATGTTTTGAGGAATGCATTGTTAGGCAATTTCAGTGTTGTGCGAACATCATAGAGTGTACTTACACAAATCTAGGTGGTATAGCCTACTACACACCTAGGCTATATGGTACTAGTCTTTTGGAACTACCGTCATATGTGCAGTCCGTCATTGACTGAAACATCATTATTCAGCACGTGACTACTTTTTCTTTTGCAGTTTAGATGCCTTTCGTTTCTTTTTCTTGTCATACTTCCTGGCTAGAATCTGCAGTACAGTGTTAAATAGAAGTGATGAGAGCAGACATTCTTGTGTTAATCTGAATCATAGGGAGAGAGCTTTCAATCTTTCACCGTTGACTATGATGTTAGCTGTGGGTTTTTCTTAGATGCATTTTATCAAGTTGAGGGAGTTCCCTTCTATTCCTAGTTTGTTGAGTGTTTTTTGCTTATCATGAACATGTTGGATTTTGTCAAATGCTTTTTCTGTGTCTATGGAGATAATTATTCAGAGGGATTGTCTTTTATTCTATTAATATGGTATATTACATTACTTGATTGTCATATGTTGAACCGACTTTGCATTGCTAGGATAAATCCTCCTTGATCATGGTGTATAATCCCTTTTATATGTTGCTGAATTTGGTTTGCTAGTATTTTATTGAAAATTTTTACATCTATATTCATAAGAAATATTGGTCTGTAATTTTCTTGTGACATCTTTGTCTAGTTTCAGTGTTAGGGACTGGCCTCATAGAATGAGTTGAGAAGTATTTCTTCCTCACCTGTTTTTGGAAGAGTTGATGAAGGATTAGTGTTAATTATTCTTTAAATGTCTGGTAGAATTCACCAGTGAAGCCTTTGGTCCTGGACTTTTCTTTAGGGGAAGTTTTTTGATTACTAATTCAATTGCTTAACTTGTTATAAGCCTATTTAGATTTTCTCTTTCTTCTTGAGTAGATTTTGTTAGTGTGTGTCCATCTAAGAGTTTGTCCAGTTCATCTAGGTTATCTAATTTGTTGGCATACAATTATTTTTAGTATGCCTTTATAATCTTTTTTATATCTGTAAGGTAGGTAACATAGTACCCATTTTCATTTCTGATTTACTTAGTAATTTAAATCTTCTCTCTATTTATTTATTTATTTATTTATTTATTTATTTATTTGGTCAGTCTAGCTAAAGGTATCTCAATTTGTTGATCTTTTCAAAGAATCAACTTTTGGTTTTGTTGATTTTCTGTACTGCTTTTCTCTTCTCTAATTCATTTATTTCTGCCCTAATCTTTATAATTTTCTTCCTTCTGCTTGCTTTGGATTTAATTTGCTCTTCTTTTTCTAATTTCTTAACATGGAAGTTTAGGTTACTGATTTGAGTTCTTTCTTCTTTTTTGATATAGACACATACAGCTATGAATTTCCCTAGTCTAAGCACTGCTTCTGATAGGTTTTGGTATGTTGTGTTTTCCTTTTCATTCATCTCAAACTATCTTCTAATTTCCCTTGTGATTTTTTCTTTGACCCATTAATTATTTGAGTGTGTTTTTAAATTCCCACATATTTTTGAATTTGCCAAATTTCCTTCCTTTATTGATTTCTAATTTCATTCTATTGTCAGCAGAGTTCATACTTTCAATCCCTTTAAATTTATTGAGACTTCATTTATGGCCTAACATATAGAATGTTCCATGTGCAGTTGAGAAGAATATGTATTCTGCTGTTGGGTGGGTTGAGTCTTCTGTATATGTCTATTGGGTCTCATTGGTTTATAGTTGTTCAAGACCTCTGTTTCCTTATTGATCTTCTATCCAGTTGTTCTATCCATTATTGAATGTGGGGTATTGAAGTCTCCAACTACTATTGTTGAATTGTCTATTTCTCCTTTTAATTCTCTCAGTTTTCGCTGCAGGTATTTTAGGGCTTTGTTGTTAAGATATGTGTAGATATATAGATATAGGTATAGATATCTGTTTCTCATTGTTATAAATTTGTCATAAACTGATCCTTTTATCATTATAAAATGTCCTTTGTCTCAAGTAACAATTTTGTGTCTTAAAGTCTATTTTGTCTGATATTAATATAGCCGCTCTAGCTTTCTTTTGGTTACTGTTTGCATAGTGTATTTTTTCCATGAGGCTTTGTTCATATACCCTTTTCTGTCTCTTTGCTTGGAACCTCTTTGTGTCTTTGAATCTAAAATGAGTCTCTTTAGACAGCATATAGTTGGATCATGTTTTTTATCCATTCTACCAGTCTCTTACCTTAATGGTAGTATTTATTCCATTTAAACTTAATGTCATTATCGAAAAAGTAGGATTTGCATTTGCCATTTTGCTCTTTGTTTTCTATATATCTTTTTTTGTTCCTTTAATCCTCCATGCTGCCTTCTTTTGCACTAAATATATATTTTCTAGTATACCATTTTAAATCTCTGTCATTTATTTTGCTGTGGGTACCCTACTGTCATAATTAATATCTTAGCTTATAATAATCTAGTTTGGATTAATACCAATTTAATTTAAATAGCATACAAAAACTTTGCTCCTATATAGCTCCATTCTTTTCCCACTCCCTTGTGATGTTATTGTAATACAAACTATATCTTTATATCTTATATGCTACTCATCAACATAGATTTATAATTACTGCTTGATGCACTTGTCTTTTAAATTATATAGGAGAAGAAGAAGTTACAAACAAACAAAAAATATATTTATGCTTTGTTTTATATTTCCCAATGTAGTTACCCTTACTAGTGCTATTTATTTCTTACTATGAATGTGAGTTACTGTGTAGTGTCCTTTCATTTCAGCCTGAGGGATTCCCTGTAGTATTTCTTGTAAGGCGGGTATGGTAATGACAAATTTTCTCTGTTTTTGTTTAGCAAGGGATACCTCAATTTCTCCTTCATTTTTGAAGGAAAGTTTTGGTAGATATAGAATTCTTGATTGACAGTCTTTTTCTTTCAGCACTTTGAGTATGTTATCCTACTGCCTGCTGGCTTCCATGGTTTCTGATGAGACATCAACTGCTAATCTTATTGAGGATCCCTTATATATGAGGAGTCACTCCTCTGTTTTCACTTTCAAGATTCTCTCTTTTTCTTTGGCTTTCAATAGTTTGATTATGATGTATCTAGGTAAGGATCTCTGAGTTTATCATACTTGGACTTTGTTGAGTTTCTTTAAAGTGTAGATTAATGTTTTTCGTCAAATTTGGGAAGTTTTTGCCATTATTTCTTCAGAATTTCTTTCTGCACCTTTTTCTTTCTCTTCTCCTTCTGGGACTTTCATTGTGCCTATGCTGGTATGCTTGATGGTGTCCCACAGATCTCTCTCTGTTCATTTTCCTTCATTCTTTTTTCTTTCTTTTCCTCAGTCTGATAATCTCAATTGAGTTATATTCAAGTTTGTTGATACTTTCTTCTGCCTATTTATATCTGCTGCTGAACCCTTCTAGTGAATTTTTTATTCTGGTGATTGTACTTTTCAACTGCAGAATTTCTATTTGGTTCTTTTTTTTTTTTTTTAATAATTTCTATCTCTTTATTGATAATCTCTTTTTGGACATTGTTCTCATACTTTCCTTTATTTTTTTAGACATGATTTCCCTTAGTTCTTTGAACGTATTTAAAATAGCTAATTTAAAGCCTTTTTCTAGTAAGTCCAACATCTGGGCTTCCTCAGGGATAGTTTCTTTTGACTGCTTTTTTTTTTTTTCCTGTGTATGGGCTTTATTGTCTTGTTTTTTTTCATGTCTCATAATTTTTTGTTACAATTTGGACATTTGAAAATAATAAAATATGACAACTCTGAACATCTGATTCTCTTCCTCTCAGAGTTTGTTGTTGCTGTTTGTTTACTGACTTTCTGGACTAATTATGTAAAGTATTTTTTTGTCATGTGTGGTCACTGAAGGTTCTATTCACTTATTAGTGATCAGCTAATGATTAGACAGAGTTTTTTGAAATGCCTAAAACCAGTAAGTTTCACAGTCTTTGCCAAGGGGCTTTGAGTGTGTCTTCGGGCACACCTTCAGCCCTCATCCAGGCAGTTTACAATTCCACCTTGACCTTTGCTAAGTGCTTGCACAGAGCCTCAGGGTGAGCCTGAGGTGAGAGCTTAGGCCCTTCTCAGGACTTTTCCTGAGCATGCCCAAGGCCTGAGCGTGCAGGTGGCCATCTGGATTTCCAGGAGTGTGTTGGAGCTTTTCAAAGCCCCCTATGGACATCTTGTTAACCAGCTTTTCCTTTTAAGGTTTTTGGTTAGCCTGTTGTTTGCCCAACTGTTATCTACTGCCCAACTTTTATATACAGCCTTGATGTTAAACAATTGTCTCTGATTTTTTGTTTTTTTTTTTGTGAGGGAGATCAGCCCTGAGCTAACATCTGATGCCAATCCTCCTCTTTTTTCTGAGGAAGACTGGCCCTGAGCTAACATCCGTGCTCATCTTCCTCCACTTTATATGGGACGCCGCCACAGCATGGCTCGACAAACAGTGCGTCAGTGCATGCTGGGGATCCGAACCGGCGAACCCTGGGCTGCCACAGCAGAGTGCGTGCACTTAACTGCCTGCGCCACTGGGCCGGCCCCTGTCTCTGATTATTTTTGACAAATACCCCCAAGGAGAAGGCTTTTTGCACTGTGTGAGCTCCAAGTCAAGTCAAATAAAGACAGTCTTGTGAGTGTAGCCTTCCAGGAAACCACCAGATAAGTCACGTAATGACAGTTCTCTGAGCATGGGGCGTTGAAGGAATTCCATCTCTTTTCCACTCCTTCCAGTAGCTGTTAGACTGCTGGGTTACAGGCTGTGGATTTTCAAAGTTACCGCAGACCTGAAGAGTGGGAAATGAGAATAGGACAAGTTAAAGCACCATAAAGTGTACTGTTCCTACCAAGATTCAGTTGTTTTTCTTGAGTAAATGCTCCCCTGATTGCTGCAAGCCTGTGGTTAATCTCCGGAATTCTAAGTTATTTTCCAGTGTCGAAGATGTTTTCCGGTGTCACTGTTTCTTTTATGAAACATAGAATTTTGAGAGGTTCTTATTCTACCATTTTCTCTGACATCTCTGTTCATTTGTTTTTAACATCAAAGTTGTTTCTTTTATTTTTTGGAATAGAAGAGATGGTATATTTGAAGAGAAGCAACACCTGATTCTGTTTCAGCTGTGTTTATGGCATTTTCTGTCTGAACATTTGGGCCTCAGTTTTTCCATATGCAGAAAAGGGGTGCAAATACGTCTCCCCATCTATTCTGTAGGGCTCTGTGAACTAAATGCTACTGTATATGTGGAGATGCTTTGGTCTCTTTGGAAGAAAAGCACTTAAATTCCTCAAGGCTTCAGGGTTGTTACTTCCAGTTCTGCTTCCCACTGCGTGTCCTTGATCAAGCCACTGAACCAATTGCTTCTGTTTCTTTTTCCACCTCTCCCCTCCCCTCTCTCTTTTCAAGGAAGAGACAATGTTCATTCTCCTGATAGACATGCCAGTAAATTTAAATTGCTTTAAATGTATTTAAAATTATTTGAAGATGTTCAGGAAAAACTGTTGTTGTTATTTGAGGTTGACTAGAAATTATGGCTGTTTGCACATATGCAGAATATTATAATGCAATCTTGAATGTGATTATTGGAGGGTTTTTTATATTACACATAATACCAGAAATAGAGTTTTGAAACCTCTGGTAGTCCTTTGTATGCATCTCTCTCTCTCCCTCTCCCTTTTTTTTTTTGCCATCAGGTACCTTCCTAGCTCCATCAAATCTGAGCATCTCTGAGGAAAGTGGCTAGAACTCACAGCTTTTTTTTTTGGCTTGTGCTAAAATATACATAACATAAAATTTACCATTTTAACCACATTTAAGTGTACAATTCAGTCGCGTTAAGTACATTCACATAGTTGTGCAATGTATGCATTTCTTTTTGAAAAATATAGATTCCATAGTTCCTTGACAATATTTGCTTTGTGAACCAACACTGTTTTTAAAATTAAAGAGTATGGACTATACCAGTTTTTTGCTCATTCATTTTGTAGGAAGCCATGAGTTTTATAAACATGGTAGCTGTTGATTTCAATGGTCATGCTTCCTTTACCTCATTTCATTTCTGAAAACAACCTAAACAACCTAATTGTTCATACACAATACATTTAACTCACGTCTCTTTTGGTGCTGCAGGTTGCAATGCAGGCAGGGATTAACTTGGGGACAGCTGTGTCAAGAGGATTGTATCAACCAGCAACAATCTTTATGGGCCGCCAAATGTCAGCCATCCCAAGCGCTGGAGATGTTAGTACAGAGCAGAAATCTCCCCAACCCACGAAGAACTTCAGAACAATTCCTGACCCACGTTCACAGCGACAGACAGCCAGAGCAGTGATGTGACAGACAGCTATGTAGTCTGCACTAATAGTGGCACACAGTGCTTAAATAAGTCTGACAAAATAGATGGAAGGACATCTCTTCAGATTGGTGAGAAAACGCCAGTGACAGCCAGCCCATTGTCTGAGGAGGAACAGACTCATTGCTTGGAGATAGGAAGCAACTCACGTCACGGCAAGAGTAATTTATCTGAAAGCAAAAAGTCTGCTGAACTCCATTCCCTGTTACGGGGAAGATTACGTCCAGGGAGCAGAACCACTGATTTAAAGTGTGACAGTTCCAGCAGATCAGGGGCATCAGAGGGAGAAATACTGACACGGGAACATATTGAAGTCAAGGAAGACAGTGCCAGACTACCAGTCGCTCCGATATCAGTCTCAGAATACTGTGCATCTGAAATTAAGTGTTCTCAAGAGAAGCATTCTGCTCAGGAAGGTTTCTCAGGTGGGGTGAGAGGCTGAGGTTGTTTGCTGATTTTTGTTGGTATTTAGTTTTTCTGGGTGGTAGTGGTCTTATGTAAGAACAAAGTGTACTCTCTAATTTTATCTTTTGTCAAAAAACAAAGTACAGTGGTGACTTTGCCAACAAATTCCATTCTAATGAATTCTTAAATATGTATGTGGAAATATTCTTACAAGCGAATTCTCTGATTTTTAAACTCATTGTTATATTTTTAATATATTTAATAAAATATTTTTAATGAGTTTTTAAATACTGTAATTAATCATGGATTGTTTCTACATGTTTTAACTGATGAATAATCCCACTCCGTGAGGTGGAACGTCTTACCTCGCTTCTCCCTGCACTTAGTGATCAGTAGTCTCTTCATATCCCCTCTTCCAGATCATCCTCCTCACGGGGACCCCGAGGCACAGAAGCCCTTCAGGAAAATGCAGCAACAGCAGGAAGAGGAAAGTCTGAGCAGCAGCAGTGACCTCACAGTTGCCGTAAGTGAAGATGGTCTGATTTTAGAGAGTCCAGAACCACAGCCAGATCCGAGTGACAAGATGGAGGGAGAAGATGGAATAGAGGCCTTAAAATTAATCCACTCTGAGCAAGAAAGAGGTGCCCTATCCACCGAAAAACATAATTGTATTTTGCAAACTCTAAGCTCTCCTGATTCAAAAAAAGAATCCTCCACTAACTCACCAACAAGAGAGTAAGCCATTGAATTTTTTTTTACTATTCTGTTTTTAATTATAGACATTTTTAGAGATCATTCCACTGGGAATGTATTGTCGAACACTCAGTCATGAATGTATAAGTTCCTTACTCATAAATAATCTCTTAGCAAAGGTCTAATTTGCTTTCTTTTCTTTTTTTATAAAATAGCTTTAAAAGTCTGAATATCATTGAAATCATGGTGATTTGCAGTTTATAATTATATCCAAACAATCCCTGGTTAATTCATAAGTCATTCCCCCCACCCCTACCCTCCAGCCTTTTAAGAAAACAAATCATTTTGAAGTTGTGGTAACACAGAAGGTGACAAACGGTTAAACTTACTAGGAATTCAGCTTTAGAGGCTAGGAACTTTGTATCTAATTAATTTGCTTAATCCTAATATCCCTTGCCATGGTGTAATTTTTGTCATACGATTAAATATGAGTTAATAAGTTCTTCTAAGTGTATATCTAAGCCAGCTTTCCTTTTCTGAATGTAAATATGAGGACACTGGAATCTTTAATGTTAAATAGGAACAACATCAGTGTTATACATTTTGAGCACTTATTATAATATCCAACTCATGAAAGCTCATGTATAATTTTTTATTATTGATTGGAGGTACTAGGTGGAATTGTGTAGAAAACATGGAAACTGTTGAAAACCAATTCTGCAATGAAAAATAACTCTAATAGCATCAAATCTCTTTTAGGAGTGGAAGGAACCTACGTAACAAACTAAGGTAGATCTCGCCTTTTAAAAATGAGGAAATCAAGGCTAGGGGCATAGGAATGACACGGAGGCCGTTGGGGCAGACCTTCCATACAGCCTGCCTCCCCAACCCACATGGCACCACTAGAATTTTCTGTTACACTGTGATGCCATCACTCTTTCTTTCCAACAGTCCCAGCAACAGTGAAAAGCCAAGTGGGCATCCTTGTATATGAGGGGATATGTTCTCTTTTAGAGCAGCGTTGCACCTTTAATGTATTGCCTCTTACCATTCATTATCTACTTATGGTGAAAATTTTAATTTATAGTCTGATTGACTTTAAAGTGATGTTCAAGAAATATTTATTAATAGCACATCCAAGTACAAAGTACTTGTACTGTGGATGGAAGAACCAACATGGTTCCTGTCATTGGGAAATTTGATTTATTAGAGTGGCAAGCCAAATGGATTTTTTTGTGTGTGTGTGAGGAAGATCGGCCCTGAGGTAACATCTGCCAATCCTCCTCTTTTTGCTGAGGAAGACTGGCCCTGGGCTAACATCCATGGCCATCTTCCTCCACTTTATATGGGACGCCGCCACAGCATGGCTTGACAAGTGGTGCGTCAGTGCGCGCCTGGGATCCAAACCAGGGAACCCCGGGCCGCTGCAGCGGAGCGCATGCACTTAACCGCTTGCGCCACCGGGCTGGCCCCACAATGGATTTTTCTAGTAAGAATACTTCTCTCATCAAAAAGGTACAGGTATTATATACTACATCATCAGAAACTTTATCACTAGAGATAGAATGTATCTGTTTTGGGTTTCGTATTTGCAGGCTTCTTTTTATAGCAATTCATTGGACCAGTAAGTAGTTTGGTGGATTAACTGGGGGACTAGTGTACTTACCCAGGACTCAGGCTTTTTCTGAGATGAAAAAAGTTGGGTATGTGTATAGAATTAAGAATGTTCTATCTCTCCTTCTCCTATATGACTGACTTTTTCCTATGATCTTAAAGCCAAGTTCCTTAGAATTTTGGGATATAATTTTCCAAAATTTGTTAGAAAATATGGGCATTTGGGGAATTTTTGTATAGTTTGTCCTAATGGAATGGTCCCAGGATGAAAGGTCAGTCAGCAATGGTTGTTTTCTGTCTGTTACCAAATTTGAGCCCATTGATTTTGTGTGGTAAAAGTACTACCCAGGGGCCGGCCCTGTGGCTTAGCGGTTAAGTGCGCGCGCTCCGCTGCTGGCGGCCTAGGTTCGGATCCCAGGCGCACACTGACGCACCGCTTCTCAGGCCGTGCTGAGGCCGTGTCCCACCTACAGCAACTAGAAGGATTTGCATCTATGACATACAGCTATCTACTGGGGCTTTGGGGGAAAAAAATAAATAAATAAATAAACATTAAAAAAAAAAAAAGTACTATCCAGGAATAGGTTGAAGGTGGTTTAAATGATCCTGGTTAACCTGCTGACATCCTCACCGCTTTTGAGGCGCTGCGTTCTCTTATTTCCTCTTTAGCATGAGCTCTTCTCCTTGCTCTGAGGGTTAATTATTCATCTGAGACTGTAGTGTCATATTTACAGAGCTAATACTATGACTTCAAAGGTTCATTATCTCAGTTTACTTTATGGTCTGTTGGGGGCCTGGAGAAAAGTCACTTGAATGAATTTTAGTTAACAAAGATCTCAAGGGAAGGGTAGATCCTACAATTCCTCACCCACAAGAAAAGAAACTTTGTAACTATGTATGGTGACTGATGTTAACTAACTGTGGTGATCATTTCACAATATGTACAAATATTGGATCATTATGTTGCATACCTGAAACTAATATAATGCTGTATGTCGATTATACTTCAATTAAAAAAAAAAGAATAAGAGGAAGGAAGAGAAGGAAACCAGAATGGAAAGTGTGTGGAACATGGAAATGGCCTTTCTTTTCCAGAGTGGTAAAATGGTCCCTTGCTGCTAATGTGAATTCACTTCACATTCCTCCTTTGCTAGACTCAGACCAGTGATAATATCCGTACTGTCCTATATTTGGACAGAATACTTAATCCTCCCAAATGTGAAATTAACTCACAACTACTAGCTTTATATTTTTCACGAAAATCTTCTCCTAAAAATAAAAGGCACGTGTTTTCTGAGGAGCAGGAGAGCCAGCTCACTGGAGTCAGATGATTTACCTCACAACAATAGATGAGAGGAAAGCCTAACTCCAGCTTCCAGCTGCCAGGAGCCTTTGTTTACCAAGAAGCTACTCTTTTTTTCTTTTCCTATTCTTTTTTTTTTTTAACTTTTATCTTTGCTCTCTTTTCCTTGACCAAGTCAGTATAATTGAGTGCAGAAATAGCATATGGTCATTATGATCTGGACTTATATCCTAAAAGCTGAAAAACTTTTTGGTTGATCTTTATAGAATAAAAACAAAACAGAACATTTTTACCTCTTTTACAGTGATTCCTTACCTTTTTAGAATTCTTTGATTTTATTGATACTTCTCCTCTCCCAAAAGTACCTTACCACAAATCTGAAGTAATATAGGTAGTAGGACTGACAGGAGAGTGTTATGATGCTGTCCTAGGACAGTGGGACTAATTTACAGCAAGAAACACTTTCTGTCCTAGGCCAGTACCCAACACATATACAGAAGTTATGCAAAACAGTACTTTCCCCTTCTGCATGCATGACATCTGGTGTTTTCTTTATTAAATTTGTCAAAATACTAGTTCAGGTTTGCCCAACTAATATCACAATCCAGCAATGTTAAAAAGTGTTGCCTTAGGATTTATTATTTTCAGAGTTGAGTCCCTGATCTGTACATATTTTAACTATATAGCATTTAATATTTCAAAATATGATGCTCATTTTAAGTACTTATTTTTATCTTGATTGATTCTCAGTAGGGCAAGATAAGTTACATTTGTATTCGTCAGTGTGACGGTAGTTTTAATCCAGTAATAAGGGGCTCATGGTTAAGTTCTTAAATTGAACCAGCAAAAGCAGGAAAGCAGTGATTGCCAGCCTCCGGTGCTGACAGCAGGACTCCTTTTGTTTGTGGCCACGTTGGAGATGTGGACGTGGATGCTGTTTTGTTATGTCTGTGCTAAAACTCTATTTCTCCAGCCTCTCTTTCATCCAGGCATCCTTGAGCCTTGAGGTAATGGGAAAGTTGTGTCTCTCAGGTTCTTTACGTGATCATTATTTATTGTTTTTCCCAACAGTCTTCCCCACTTTAACTTACAGCAGACACTGTTAACAGTCCTGCAGGGTAAGGGTGTCCTGTGGGTGCCCAGGCTGCTGCTGACCCCTCTGGGGCACCTGGCTTTGCTCCCTGCAGATGCTCTTCTCTGTCCCTACCATGAGCCTGGTTAGATTTTCTCAGCGGTGGGTCCCCCAGCTCATCCTGCTGCCGCCTCCCCTTCCTGACCTTCCCGCCCCTCACTCAGCCCAGAGACCCCACACTCAAATGTGCAAGCCTGAGGCCCAGGGCAGCGAGAGCTGCAGAGGAGCAGCTGCCCAACCAAGGCAGTCAGTTATGTGTCCTCTGATTCATTCCTGTAGCCGCTTCTGCAAGGCCTGGACTGGAGAGAAACCATTTTACTGTGAGGTGAACCTATCCACAGACCCACTCAAAATAACGACTAGAATTTGGCCACCTCAAATACATTCATACAACTTGACTTCGAGTCTTGAAACCTGGGTTCAACTAAATTGTTTTTTGTTTGTTTGTTTTCAGAGTTTCTAAAAAGGGACAGTTCAAAAAACTAATTTGCATGCATTTGAAAAGTGTTAACATCGTAGGAGGAATTCAAGAAACTTGTTTCTAGGTAGTAGAAAATTCAGTGTTTCTGTGTATTTTTTTCACACCTAAAGCAGTTAATAACAATTTAGCAATATCATATATCCAATCAGTGTTCAGTCAGGAGCCAAGCAGATATCTTTTCAGTTGATGTTTTTTGATGAGTAGCCAAACTGTGCCATTGCACTGCATTTGCTTCATATGTCTCTTAAGTAGCATCACCATATAATTTATTGTCTAAATTAGGAAACTTTTGATTAACAAAAGACAACTCTATTAATTATTATGCTGGGACAACAGGCAGAAACCTGAATTGTCATGGACAAATTCTACTTTTTATTTTAATTGTGGTAAAAAATACACAACTTTAAATTTACCATCTTAACTGTTTTTAAGTGTGCAGCTCAGTAGTGTTAAGTATATTCACAGTGTTGTGCAACAGATCTCTAGAACTTTTTCATCTTGCAATACTGAAACACTATACCCACTAAACACTAATACTCCCTCCCCCTTCTTCCCAGCCCTTAATAACCACCTTTCCACTTTCTGTTTCTATGATTTTGACCACTTTTGTTACTTCATATGAGTGGAATCATACAGTACTTGGCCTCTTGTGACTGGCTTATTTCGCTTAGTATAAGGTCCTCAGGGTTCATCCACACTGTAGTATGTGACAGGATTTCCTTCTTTTTAAAGGCTGCATAATATTCCATTGTATGTATATGCCACATTTTCTTTATCCATTCAACTATTGATGGACATTTGGGTTGCTTCCACCTCTTGGCCATTGTGGAAAATGCTGTGATGAACAAGGGTGTGCCAATAACTCTTTGAGATCCTGTTTTTAGTTCTTTTGGATATATACCCAGAGTGGATTGCTGGATCATATAGTAATTCTATTTTTAATTTGTTGAGGAAGCTCCATACTGTTTTCCCTAATAGCTACACCCACCAGCAGTGCACAAGAGTTCCGATTTGTCCACATCCTCCACAACGCTGATTTTCTGTTCTTTTGATAGTGGCCATCCTGATGGGTGTGAGGTGATATCTCATTGTGGTTTTGATTTACGTTTCCCTGGTGATTAGTGATTTTGAGCATCTTTTCATGTGCTTATTGACCATTTGTATATGGAGAAATGTCTATTCAAGCACTTTGCCCATTTTTAATCGGGTTATTTGATTTTTGTTATTGTTGTCGAGTGGTAGAAGTTCCTTATATATTCTGGATATTAACCCGTTTTCAAATATATGATTTCAGTTATTTTCTCCCATTGTGTAGGTTGCCTTTTCACTCTGTTGATTGTTTCCTTTGACATGCAAAAGTTAAGTTTGAGATAGTCCTGTGTGTCTATTTTTAATTTTGTTGACTGTGCTTTTGGTGTCATATCCAAGAAATCGTTGCCAAAACCAATGTCCTGAAGCTTTTCTCCTATGTTTTCTTCTGGGAATTTAATAGTTTTCAGTCTTATGTTTAAGTCTTTAACCCTTTTTGAGTTGATTTTGTGTATGGTATAAGGTAAGGGTCCAACTTCATTCTTTTGCATGTGGATATCCAGTTATCTGTGCCTTTTTTTAAGTCTGTAGAAACAAAAGCCTACCAGTTGCTGAAGTGGTCTACCCTTCAGGATAATACAAATCAAACTGAAGACAGGTTCCAAAAGGCAGATGCTTCTGCATCACAACTGTCAGGTAAGTGAGCAGATTCAGCACTCACAGCCAGTGTCTAGGTGACCCAAGGCAGCAGCTAGTGCTGTGCTCAGGGAAGGGTGGTCATTCTTTGAAAGTTTCTGGAGTTTGCTTTGTAATAAGCTATCACTGGATCAGAATCAGCCAGTACTTTTTCAGTCCTTAACAAACAAGAATTTGGAAGAGTCTTCCCTCCTGGATATGTGCCAGCCCTGGCATGGCGATGGTCCTTACAGGCCCTTGGATTATACCTGGCATGTCATGATAGTAACTTGTCGCTAAGTACCACAGGAGACACCCCAAATTCTTTCTTTTCCCACATCTTCCAGTTTCTTAATCATCAATGGGAAACATCATCCTGGGCTATTTTCCCTCACCAGACTGTTGGAAAACTTTGGGTTTTTTAAATGAAAAGACTGTAAATCCCAGTAAAGCTAAATTTTAAGCTTAAGTGTATTTCCTTCAATCTAGGATTTTTGTTTTAATTGTAATTTTCTTTGTTTTCGTATACTTTATTGCATTTTTATTATTTTCATTGGTTTTTATTTTATTACACGTTTTTTTTAGTATGTCACTTCAGCTCCCTTTGTGCAAGTAAATGGATTCATACAGAAGGAAGTACACCTTAGTCACTTCCTTATCCTTACATAAACCACCATTCCATAATTTCACCCATCAGAATGAACAGTGATCTCTTAACATCACATAATTCCCAGGCCATATCCAGATTTCCCAATTGTCTCAAAGATGTCTATATCAGACAGGCATTTTTTCGAGGGACATATGGTGCATTAGACTTAGCTGTCTGTCTTCAGAGAGCTATTTCCTAGATAATATTAGTGTTAGAATTGGTTGCTGCAAAATTCTGTTATTTTGGTTGTTTTGAGGATTCAGTGAGCCACTGCAGGCGAAATGCCCAGCACAGGGCCTGTTAGAGAGCAGCCCTCGGCGACTGCTGGCCGCGGTGGTGCTGGGTGTTATGTGAACTCCGCGAATGTGAGACATTGTAGTTGGCTGAGGTATGAAGCAGGGCCTCTGCCCCGATGGAGGGCTTCATCACTTTGGAAAGATGTAGCACTCGTGAGCCCTTAACCGTTTGCTTTTCACCACTTTCTTCACATTTGAGTCACAGAATTAGAATCCAGAGAGATTTAGAAAGTATTTATCCAACCCCCTCATTTCACAAAAGGAGGCGACAAGAGAGTAGCACCTCCCTCGGAGCCTTACAGCCAGTTAGCAGACACACGTGGTTGGAAGGTGACTCCACACATCTATGTTTGGTAAGTTTATTTTATATGGATAGTTAATTGGACAAGTTCAAAGGATGAGTAAATTTGACATAAGTTGTAGTCCCTTGGATGTATATCAAAAATGTTGGGGGCCGGCCTCATGGCTTAGCGGTTAAGTGCACGTGCTCCGCTACTGGCGGCCCGGTTCGCATCCCGGGCACACACCGACGCACCGCTTCTGCAGCCATGCTGAGGCCGCGTCCCACATACAGCAACTAGAAGGATGCGCAACTATGACATACAACTATCTACTGGGGCTTTGGGGAAAAAAAGAAGGAGGATTGGCAATAGATGTTAGCTCAGAGCCGGTTTTCCTCAGCAAAAAGAGGAGGATTAGCATGGATGTTAGCTCAGGGCTCATCTTCCTCACACACACAAAAAAATGTTGGTACTATTAATATACTAATGATTAATGTATTTGTTTATTAATTTATTCATAAGTGATACTTTATAGGTTGTATAATCAAGCACCCCTAGATTCAGTTCCCTCACTCCACACTCAAATTTACACTATGTGCTTTGCAAGATTCCACATTTTCCTGCGTTGGGATCATAGAAGTCCTTCTGGTGGTGTCAGCCGTTTCTCAGGTCAGATACGGCCTCTGGCGTTTAGTTTACGTGTGCTCACACAATACTTTTCACTCTCACTCTCACTCTCTCGCTCTCACTCTGATCCTGGGGACTTCTCTGAGCTCCAAAGAGAAGCAGGAGGCAGGCTGGCAGGGTGGAGGGAAATGGAAGCCACGTACCCCGTGGTTAGCGTACCCCGCTACTGCTGTTACAGGTAGTGGTGAGGATGGGCACCCTGAACTCAGGAGCCACCCCAAATCTGACTATTGAAGAAGCAGTGCATGTTTCAGTTACTTTCTGCATCAGATGTGTTAGGTCTCTGCCTCTGGACCTGTCACTAAGGAAAGCCACTGCAACCTTGCGCCTTCCTTTCCATGTCTGAAAAGGCCTTATGCTGGTAAGCACATGGAAACCCTCTTCAGGCTGAGCACGGACACATTGTTAAGAGAATGGCTTGGCTGCAGAGGTTACATGCAGGCAAGCAGGTTACAGGATAGAAACTCAGCAAATGCCTTTTGCAGAGACACCCATGCACTCTCTATCCATGATCTCAGGTGACTGCCAGTTAAGAATCAGAATTGAAGCAGAAACATCCAAGGCTGAAGTCACCCAGGGGGCAGAGGTCAAGGATTGCCCTGCACGCTGATAGCATCATGGGAACAGTCTGGTTCCCCTGGCTCCAGGAAAGAGGTGGATTGTGCATCTTCCCCATCAACTTTTTCAGGCTGGTTAAAGAGTGGCCTTGATGGTTTTCAATGGAGATTCAGTCTCTCCTGGGAGATGGAAAAACAGAGGATTTGGCAGAGGGCTTAAGGGTGGGTGGGGTGGGTAACTGTCATCCAGCGGTGTCAGTTATTTCTGAGACCTGGTTCCCAGCACCCATTATTTTGATGATCCCTTGCTGCCCATGTGTTATAACAAGGTGAATTATCCAGTGCATGGTGCTGTAGTAGAGACGCGTGTGCTCACATGTGCATCGTGGTCATTTGGAATAGAGCTCTTCGAATGATTTTATTTTTTATTTTTTGTGGCTTCTAAGTATCACCGGAAAACGCTCCACTTCCTTTCAGAGTTCTATCAACATGTTCCTTGCCTCAGAAGCTCCCTGCCTTCTGTGGCTTGAGCAGCATCTTCCCCTGTTGACATTTGTTTCACCAAAGTTATTGTGAGCCCTCTTCTTCACTCGTTGCTGCGTGGTGGCTGACACTCCCTCTCCATGTTTGTGCTTCTCACAGGTTTGAATATTGGCAGCGGTACATTCAAGACAAAGACAACTAACAAAATCGCTTCGGAAGCTAGTTTTTCATCTAGTGAAGGAAGTCGTTTGTCAAGGTAAAGTCCTGAAAGCCTGTCTAAATAGTGGCAACAAGATGAGAAATGTCGCTACGCAATGAATTAAACTCCGGCCGCGTGTTCTTTTGTTTTGTGACTTGATGGAAGGTTATGGTTTGGGGTTTTGTTTATCTAAAATAACAGTTGAAACTTTAGTCTACCTTTGAAAATATTTGCACCAGAGCCAAGTATTGTTTTGCAGCTGTTGTTTCCTTGGTTTAAGACTCAATTGACACCTCAGTGAACCACGAATTAGCGTCTACAGCTGCTCGCAGTAGGGCTGCTTAGAGACCACACAATGGAGGGTGTAGGAAAAGGGCAGAGAGAAAAATGTCAGGCCTTAAAGGAAATAAAGTGGCCTGTTTCTTCTTTCTGAGATGGCTGATACATATACTAGCAATTTCTGGTTATTTGTTTTTGTATTTCTGTTTCTTACCAAGTATTTGGGCTAAATTATTCTTTCCTTTCCTGATACTTTCTTCCTTATTTTCCCTAAAGGACAAAATGTATTTTTTCAGTTTTGTTAAACAGTAGCACTTCTTGTAAGTTTTTCAAGCAATGATAAGTGAGTTGTGTGCGAGATTTGTCATCAACATAAAATACTGATCAGGCAAGGGCACTGAGTCACTGGGGAAGAATTTATAGATGGGAGTGGAAGCAGTCACCTGCTGAAATACCTCCCTTGTTGCTTTGGGCTAAATATCATTTAAAACAGCCCAAGTCTCCTTTAGTAATAGCATTTCTCATTAAAAAGATGTCCTTTAGATGACTGCATTCCATTTGAATTAGTTGCTTGCCCCTGATGAAATTTTAAAGCAGGAACTTTACATTTCTCATGTTCCTTAATTTTGATGATGAAGTTTAACTTATTTATTCATTTATTTAGTTGCTTCTGCTTTTGGTGTCAGATCTAAGAGTCCATTGCCAAATACAAGGTCATGAAGATTTATGCCTGTGTGTTCTTCTAAGTGTTTTATAGTTTTAGCTCTTAAATTTAAGTGTATGATCCATTTTGAGTAAACTTTTGCTTATGGGATAAGGTTAGGGTCTAACTTCATTCTTTTGCATATAGCTATTCAATTGTCACAGCACCATTGGCACCCTTGTGAAAAATCAGTTGACTATAGGTGTATAGGTTTATTTCTGGTCTTTCAGTTCTGTTCCATTGATCTGTATGTTTGTCCTTGTACTAGTACCACACTGTCTTGACAACTGTTGCTTTGTAGTAACTTTTGAAATTAGGAAGTATGAGTCTTACACTATTTATTCTTCTTTTTCAGAATTGTTTTGTTAGTTCTAGCTTGTTGCCTTAGAATTCCGTATGAATTTAGAATCAACTTCAGAGTATAAGTTTTGCATTTCTTTGGTTAATTTATTCCTGGTTTTGGATACTATTGTGAATGGAATTGTTTTCTTAATTTTACTTTTGGGTTTTTCCATGCAAATGTATAGAAATTCAATTGGGTTTTGTATATTGATCTTGTATCCTGCAACCTTGCTGAACTCATTTATTACTTCTAATAGTTTTTTGGTAGATTCCTTAGGATTTTCTATATACAGGATCACTTCATGCAAATAGAGATAGTTTTACCTCCTCCTTTCCGATATAGATGCCTTTTATTTCTTTTTCTTGCCTAATTGCCCTGGTTAGAACCTCCGCTACAATTTAGAATAGAAATGGCAAGAGTGGAAATCTTTGTCTTGTTCCTAATCTTAAAGGGAAACCATTCAGTATGTCACCATTAAGTATGATGTTAACTGGAGATTTTTTGTAGATGCCCTTTATATTGAGGAACTGCCCTTCTGTTCCTAGTTTATTGAGTTTTTTTTTAAACCATGAAAGCGTGTTAGATTTTGTCAAATGCTTTTTCCTACATCTGCTGAGATGGTCTTGTGATTTTTTGTTTTTCATTCTATTTGTATGATGTATTACATTAATTATTTTTGGATGTTTAACCAACTTTGCATCCCTAGGATAAATCCCACTTGGTCATGGTGTATAATTCTTTTTATATATTGCTAGATTCAGTTTGCTAGTATTTTGTTGAGGACTTTTACATCCATGTTCGTAAGAGATATTAGTCTGTAGTTTTGTTTTCTTTCTTTTTTTTTTTTTTTGGTGAGGAAGATAAGCCCTGAGCTAACATCCGCTGCCAATCTTCCTCTTCTTGCAGAGGAAGATTGGCCCTGGGGTAACATCCGTGCCCATCTTCCTCTATTTATTTTTTTTCATATGGGACACCGCCATAGCATGGCTTGACAAGCAGTACATCAGTCCATACCCGGGATCCAAACCTGTGAACCCTGGGCCGCCACAGTGGAGCGTGCAAACTTAATCTCTACGCCACCAGGCTGGCCCCTGTAGTTTTGCTTTCTTGTGACATCTTTGTCTGATTTTGGTATCGGGGTAATATTAGCCCCATAAAATGTGTTGGAAAGTGTTTCTTCCTCTTCTTTTTTTTTTTTTTTTTTTTGTAAGAATTGGTGTTAATTCTTCCTTGAGTGTTTGGTAGATTTCAGCGGTGAAACCATTTAGGCCTGGGCTTTTCTTTGTGCATAGTTTGTGGATTACTGATTCAATCTCTTCACTTATTATAGGTTTATTCAGATTATCTTGAGTCGTTTTTGTAGTTTGTGTTTTTCTAGTAATTTGTGTATTTCATCTAAGTTATCTAATTTGTGTACTATTATTCATAGTATTTGTTTATAATCCTTTTTGTTTCTGTGAGGTTGGTAATCTTGTCCTCTTTTTTTTTTTTCCTCCAGTTTTATCTTTTTATTTTATTGATGTTTTAATAGTTTTTAACATTGTGAAATTTTGGGTTGTACGTTTTTGTTTGTCCATCACCATATATATGTCTCCCTTCACCCCTTGTGCCCACCCCCCCACCCCCATTGCCCCTGGTAACCACAATACAGTTTTCTCTGTCCATGTGTTGGTTTATATTCCACATATGAGTGAGATCATACAGTGTTTGTCTTTCTCTTTCTGGCTTCCTTCATTTAACAAATACCCTCCAGGCCCATCCATGTTGTTGCAAATGGGATGATTTTGTCTTTTTTTATGGCTGAGTAGTATTCCATTGTATATATATACCACCTTTTCTTGATCCAGTCATCAGTCGAGGGACACTTAGGTTGCTTCCACTTCTTGGCTATGGTGAATAATGCTGCAATGAACATAGGGGTGCATAAGGCCCTTTGGACTGTTGATTTCAGGTTTGTTGGATAGATTCCCAGTAGTGGGATAGCTGGATCATAGGGCATCTCTATTTTTAATTCTTTGAGGAATCTCCATACCGTTTTACATAGAGGCTGCACCAGTTTGCATTCCCACCAGCTGTGTACGAGGGTTCCTGTTTCTCCACATCCTCTCCAGTGTTGGTTGTTTTTTGGCTTGGTGATTATAGCCATTCTAACGGGCGTGAGGTGATATCTTAGTGTTGTTTTCTCTCTTTTGTTTTTGATTCAAGTAATTTGAATCTTCTCTCTTTTTCTTGGTCAGACTGGACAGAGGTTTGTCAATTGTGTTGATCTCTTCAAAGAACCAGCGTTTTCTGATTTCCCTTTAGATTTCTTCTTCGACTCATTGGTTATTCATGAATGTGTTAATTCCCACATATTGATGAATTTGCCAAATTTATTCCTACTATTGATTTCTAATTTTATTTTATTATGGTTGGAGAACATACTTTGTATTATTTTTATGCTTTTAAATTTATTGGGGTTTGTTCTATAGCCCAACATTTGATCTGTTCTGGAGAATGTTCCCTATGTACTTGAGAATGTATCTTCTGTTGTTGGATGGAGTGCTCTGTAGAAGTCTGTTAGATCTGGTTGGTTTGTAGTGTTGTTCAAGTCGTCTATTTCCGTGTTGATCTTCTGTCTAATTGTTCTATACATTATTGAAAGTGGGGTATTGAAGTCTCCAACTATTGTTGAATTGTCTGTTTTCATTTCTATTAAAAGTTTCATGTATTTCAATGCTCCGTTAATAGATGCATATATGTTTTTAATTGTTATGTCTTGAACTATTGACCATTTCATCATTATAAAATGTCACTATTTCTAGTATTCTTGTTTTAAAGTCTATTTTGTCTGATGTTAGTGCAGCCACTCCAGCTTTCTTGTGGTTGCTGTTTGCATGATATTCTTCCCCATCCATTTACTTTCAGTGTTTTTGTCTCTGTGACTCTCGTGTGTCTCCTGTAGACAACATATAGTTGGATCATGTTTTTTTTAAATCCAATCTACCAATCTTTCCCTTTTGATTGTTCAATCTATTCACATTTAATGTTACTGATAGAGTTGGATTTACATCTGCCATTTTAGTTTTTGTTTTCTATATGTATTTTCTAATGTAGCATTTTAATTTCATTAGTGATCTTTTTTTTAGTTTTTTTTTTTTTTGAATTTTTTTAAGCAATTGCTCTGGGGTTTACTATACACGTCTCATCAGCTTTAGATTTGTACTAGCTGAATTTGGGTAATATGCAGAACCTGTACTGCTATGTAGCTTGATTCCCATTTTCCCTTTTTTTTTGGTATTGTTGTTATATGTATTATATCTGTTAATGTTACAAACTCAACATTGCATTGTTATAATTATCATTTTACCATCTGCAGTCATTTCCTTAGCTCATTGCAACTTTGCTTCCATCCACCTCCTTTTGGGCTGTTACTAGGAAATAGATTACACTTATATTAAATTGTGCGTTTGAAGCCATGATACGTTGTGTGATGTTATTTTATACAATTGGTTTTTAAATCAGTTAAGAATAGAAAGGATAAAAAATATGTATAATTACCTTTACTGGGGTCACTTGTTTTCAGCCTGAAGAACTTTCTTTAGTATTTCTTGTAAATCAGGTCTACTAGCAATGAATTCTCTCAATTTTTGTTTATCTGGCAAAGTCTTTGTTTTTTCTTCATTTTTGAACAGTACCTTTCCTGAATATAGAATTCTTAGTTAACAGTTTTTTCCTTCAGCACTTTATATGTGCTATCCCACTGCCTTCTGGCCTCCATTGTTTTGTCCCAAACTAGCGTGGGACAAAAGGAGAATTTACTGGCTCATAGAATTAAAGAATAGGTTTACCAACCAAACTGCAGGAAGAGGGATTTAGCTGTACTCAAAAACCACTGGAACCAGGGACTTAAATCTGCTTCTCTCATTGCGGACTGGCAGCAAGTCCCATTCTCTTTCAGCTTTCAGCTATCTGGGAGGGACTGCCTTGCCTTCCTATGGTTCTCAGTTCAAAAATGCTGGGCAAGGACTCTCAATGGCCCAATTTGCCCAGCTGTTCAATCACCTACCTTGTGTGTGGTCTTACAAGAACACAGCACCTCCTAGGGGAACCAAATACTTGATGAGGAGGGCCTGTTTCCAGAAGAAATGAGGGACTTCACAATAGACACAATACTCCGGAATAGTTCTGGCTGTCCTTAAGTAAAACATGGGCTAACCATTTCTCTTAATTTCCACACCAGCAGTTTAAACAGTTTAAAGAAGTTTAAAGTGGCATCAGACCACAGAGGAAGGGGCAGTAAATATTTGCACACCAGGTAGCACGGAGAAATACTTTCATAAAGGCCTCTTGAGGTGAGCCTTGAGGACTGAGCGTGATTTGTCAAGCCAAGAGGGGATTCCATGGAGAAACACTTCCAGGCTTGAACAAATGGACATAAATCTCTCTTCTTCCAGATCTCTTTGTATATGCTTAAAAAAAGGATTTGAAGCCATCAGAAAATAAAGGATAAAAGCATCCTGTTAGTGTAAGGACAGAGCAGTAAATGATCTTTACTTGGACTGAAACACAGCAGTATGAATAAGCAAGTAACTTAACCCCTTTACAGCTCGGCTTTCTCATCTGTTACATGAAGATGATAATATGTAACACTCTCAGAAGGTTCACGTGACAATTAAATGAGATAATCCCTTAGCCAAAGCTTTAGTACGTGGTAAGTGCTCAAATAAATGCTGGCGAGTGATATCAGCAATTATTTTATATTCATAAATGTAGCTGGAAGGTTGAATTAGATGCTAAATGCCGGCTAGATCCCATTTTATAACTAAAGGGAGTTACGCAAACCAAACCAGCCATCATTCGTGTAAAATACCTAAAAATATTCCTTTTCATAGTCCAAGTACGTACTGTGGCACAAAACCGGGAGAAACCAGGACATAGAAATAATGAGTGTGTTTAGATGCTTTGATTCTACTCTGAATTGAGATGGGTGAGAAAAAGGAGGTGATCAAACCGGCAAGGAAGACCTACCTCCCCGGCGCCTGCGGAGCACGGGGATCCCGCCCCAGTGGAACCCGAGGGCTGGGGAAGCAAGACGCCAGCGCAGCCCGGGATTCCCCGCGACTCACATGAGGTCGACCTCGGGCTTCAGGGCTGGCACCACTGAAAGCTAACGCCGCAAGCGAGGCCAGCCGCAGCCCCCACCACCCGGTCAGCCGTAGAACCCCGAATCCGACAACCAGCCCGCCCCGAGCCTCCTTCCCGGCTTCCCCTGCGGTGGCGGCGCCGTGACATCACTTCCCGTCGACGGCGCGCACGTGGGAGGAAGTCCGGGTGCCACGGCTGCGGCTGCCGCTCCCGCCTGTCTCTTCTGGTTATGTTCGTGGGGGGCCGCACCGCTGCTATGGGAGGCCCGGCTTTCTCTCGCTGGCTCAGCCGCAAGTCCCCGTCCATCCTTGTCAACTGCGTGGAAGAGAAGGTGAGGAGGTGCCTGGCGGCAAGCCTGGAGCCCCAGCGCGTCTGGGCCGCGGCCCTCGGGACCCGCCGCCTGTCCCCGGGGTGCCGTGCCGGGGCCCGCGCTGCTCTGTCGGCCCCGCGGGCGGCCGCGGCCCGACACGCGGTTGGTCGCCGACACTCGTTTTCGGGGGCCCTGGGAGAGCGGCCTCGGCGGGGCGAGGGCCGAGCGGGGTCTGAACTCGCTGGAGGGCTGCTCCTCCCCTGCCCGCTTTTTCCGGCCCGGAAGGCCCCGCCCGCGGCTGTGTTTCCTCTCGGCGCAGCGCGTTTCGGGTTTCAGAACAGGCTCAAAGGTGTTGGGCTGCGCACGCCTGCTCCGCTGAGTTAGCTGGGGAGCGAGGCGCAGGTGTTGATCCCAGCCTCTTGCAACCTTGTAAAGTCACCCCCCGCGGCGAGCTTTTTGTTGTTTACTGCCCCTGCTTGAAAGGTTTTCTCCTGGTGTGAAAGGACTGTTGTTGCTGTTTTAGATCCTATGGTGAAAGCAGCATCTTAGAAACGTCTAGGACGGGACAGAAGTCTCATAAGGGCCCCCTTCTCTAGGTGCCCCCACTGCTGGACAGAAGGCTTGTTGAAGTTTTCAGAATTCCTGGATGCACTTAAATACTTTGTTGTTTGTTTGTTAATGTGTATGTCGACTTCTGGCCATGATTGAGTTTTCTCTTTATCGTTCCCGTGATCTCGTCCGAGTTCGATTTTGTGCTTGGAATTTCTGGATTGGGAAGGTTCAGCGGCGCTTCATGCCCCTCGCCCCTTCGTTTTTGAAGGAAGTGCCCGTCAGTCACAGTGAACTGCATTCTTTTGCTGAGGTTGGTGAGATCTTGATTTTTACTTAGCTCCTATCCAGGAGGAACCGAAAGCCTTGTTTTGACGGCAGTTTCAGTATTCCTTGTGTTTTTCCCAAAGAGAAACTGTTAAACTGAATGCTGGTTTCCTTTGTTTTTAAAACTTCCATCAAACTTGACTTGCATCTCATCCCATTTCTACTCTGTAGAGATAACCATTTTTAACTGTTTTGGTTCTGTCTCTAGATATCATGATTATGCCTGATTTATTGGTTTTGGATCTATCTATTGAATTCTAGCTATGATAGAAAAGGATTTCATCACTTATGCGGCATCCCCTGCCCCATTCCTAATAGTAAATCACTGTCTTTATTTCTTCTCTTGGTAAGCTTTATAACTTTGAGTAATGTGTCTTTTTTATTACGTCTTCTATTTAAAGTATCCCTTGACTTCTCACTTTCTAAGGTTAGGTATTAGCTTTTCTACCTCTGCTGCTCTTACTCTTCACCCCAAGCTTGCCAGCTGTCCTTTTGCCTTGTTGACATCCCAAATTAAATTGTCAGGGCTTTGGCTATATATGGGATTGTTTTAAAAGCTGAAAAATCAAATAGTATTGTAAATTCTTGTCACTTTCCAGATTCAAGTTATGCTGTGATACTGTTTCTTTTCTTGTGCTACTTTTGTCTTTTTCTTGGTGTTCTCTTTCTGTTTTCCTCTTTATACGGTTCCACATCCAAACTCGCTGTTTTATTAGGTATTCTATCAAGTCCTCTTTCTTCTTGGAGACTCCTTCTTGAGGTCTTTATTTCTGTTGCTGTCACACCTGGTTCTTTAGGCTTGCTGGAAAGCTGCTTCCTGAGATTTTTAAAAATTCCTTTCTTCGGGCCGGCCCCGTGGCTTAGCGGTTAAGTGCATGCGCTCCGCTGCCAGCGGCCCGGGTTCGGATCCCGGGTGCGCACCGAGGCACCACTCCTCCAGCCATGCTGAGGCCGCGTCCCACATACAGCAACTAGAAGGATGTGCAGCTAAGACAGACAACTATGTACTGGGGCTTTGGGGGAAAAATAAATAAATAAAATCTTTAAAAATTCCTTTCTTCAGTTGAGGGTACTATTTTCTGATCATCTTTCTTAGCCTAAATCCTTCCTTGGTTTTTATTCTCAATTGAATTCTTAAGAAATGCTGTGCGGGGTGTGAGTTTTCTGAATCTGTTCTACCCTTGTACACATGAGTGGTCATTAGCTAGGCATCAAGTTTGAGCTTGCAAATTAGTTTCCCTCAAATCTTTGAAAGTGCTGTTCTTTTGACTTATGTCATCCAGTATTTTTGATGAGTTTTTTTTTTTTGTGAGGAAGACCGGCCCTGAGCTAACATCTGCCAATCTTCCCCTTTTTGCTAAGGAAGACTGGCCCTGGGCTAACATCCGTGCCCATCTTCCTCCACTTTATATGGGACGCTGCCACAGCATGGCTTGCCAAGTGGTGCGTCAGTGCCCGCCCGGGATCCAAACCGGCGAACCCCGGGCCACCGCAGCGGAGTGCTAGCACTTAACTGGTTGCACCACCGGGCCGGCCCTTTGATGAGAAGTTAAATGTTAATGTGATTTATTTATTTAACTGATACTTATGTAGTATTTAACACATACCAGGCACTGTTCTAGGCACTTTATAGATTAGTTTATTAAATTCTCATAACAACCACATGACTACTACTACTTACTATTATTACTATTACAGATGAGAAAACTGAAGCACAGAGGGGTTAAGTAACGTACTCAGGGTCACTTGGCTAATACATGGCAGAGCCATTGTCAAAATCAGGAAGGCCATGCTCTTAATTTCTATGTTCTGCTTTCGTTCTTTTGTAGTTGATCTATTTTTCTTTCTGAACTTTTTCAAGATCTTTATCCTTGGTAGTGTAAGTGTTCATGATTATGTACTTAGGTATAGATTTTTTTAAAATTTCAGTTTATTTTGATCGGTGCTTGGCTGACTCTGAGGCTGAGGACTTGTGTTCTTCAGTTCTAGGGAATGCTCCTTGATTGTTTCTTGACCTCCTTTTTCACTGCCCTCTCTGAACTCTGGATCCTGGTCCTCCTAGAGTGATTTCTTTTTCTTTCGTCTCTCTGTTCTCCCCCTCCTCTCCTCCTCCTCTTGCAGCTTTATTGAGGTATTATTGACCTACAACAAACTGCACATATTTAAAGTGTACAGTTTAATACATTTTGAGATATGTGTACATCCATGAAACCATCACCATAATCAAGATAATGAGCGTCACCTCTAAAACATGCCTTCTGGCCCTTTGTTATTCCTCCCTACAACTGTGTGCTGCCTGTCGTTAGTCAACCACTGATTTATTTCTGACTCTGTAGATAAGTTTTCATTTTCTACAATTTTATATACATGGAATTATATAATATGTACTCTTTGTTTTACCTGGCTCAGTTACTTTCATTCAGAATAATTATTTTGAAATTCGCCCATGTTCTTCCATATATCAATAGTTCATTTCTTGTTATTTTTGAGTAGTATTCTGTGTTGTGCGTGTATCACATTTTGTTTGTTCCTTCACCTGATGGAGGAACATTTGGATTGTTTCCAGTTTTGGGCTATTAAACAAAAAAAACTTCTGTGAACATTGGTGTACAAGTCTTTGTGTGGACATGTGCTTTCCTTTCTTTAGAGAAAATACTCAGGAGTGAAATGGTTGAATTGTGTGGTAGGTGTGTGATTATTTAAAAACTTGCCAAGCTGTTTTCCAAAGTGGTTGTACGATTTTACATTGCCGCCAGCATGTGTGCAGGTTCTAGTTGCTCCACTCCCTCTCCAGCACTTAGTCTGGTTAGTCTTTTTTAGTTTTAGCCGTTCTAGTCTAGTGTTATCTCGTTGTCGTTTTAATTTTCATTTGCCTGATGACAGATGGTGTTGACCATCTTTTCAGGTGCTTATTTGCGTGCTGTATATCTTCTCGAGCAAGGTGTCTATTCAGATCTTTTGCTCATTTTTAAGTTGGGTTGTTTGTCTTATTGAATTGTAGAGTTTCTTACGTGTTGATATATCTTTTGCAGGTATTTTCTCCTACTCTGTGGCTTACCTTTTTACTTCTTACCAGTGCAAAGAACAGAAGTTTTTAATTTTAATGAAGTCTGTTTTATATTTTTTTTTTTTATATTTCCGCTCTTTGTATTGTATTTAACAATCTTTGCCAAAGCCAAGGTCACTAAGATTCTCTCTTGTGTTTTCTTAGAGATGTTTTATAGTTTTAATTCATCCCATGGTTTCTGTTTTTAGTTTTTTAATATGATGAATTACATTGATTTTGAAATGTTAAACTCGCCTTGCATTCCTTGGGTAAATCCCACTTGGTCATGGTATATTATTTTTATATACTGTTGGATTCATTTTGCTAAAGATTTCTTCATTTACATTTTTACATTTATGTTCAAAAAGGATGTTTGTCTGTAGTGTTCTTGAAATGTCTTTGTCTAGTTTTAGTTTTTGGGTAACCTTGGCCTCAGATTGAGCTGCGTGGTATATACCCTCCCCAGTTTTCTGGAAGGGTGTGTCTAGAATTGGTGTTATTTCTTGCTTAAATATTTGGTAGAATTCACCAGTGAAGCTTTCTGGGCCTGAAGTTTTGGGGGCAGGTTTTTCTCTACAAATTCAATTTCTTTAGTAGATATAGAGCCATTCAGATTGTCTGTTTCTTTTGGAATGAGCTGTTGTAATTTTTAACTTTCACAGGTTTTGTCCATTTCATCTGAGTAGTCAAATGTGTTGACAAAAGTTGTTCATAGTATTCCTTATTATCCTTTTACTATTGATAGCAAATGTGGTGATGTCACCTCTCTTATTTCTGATACTAATTTTGTCTTTTCTCTTTTGTTCCATTAATAGTCTGGCTAGACTGATCTCAAAGAACTCGCTTTTGGTTTCATTGATTTTTTTCTCTGTTGTTTTTCTGTTTTCTTTTTCATCAACTTCTGCTCTTATTTGTTTCTTACGCTCACTTTGTGTTTAGCTTGCGTTTCTTGTCCTTATTTCTTAAGGTGGAAACTTAGGTCATTGCTTTGGTACATCGCATTTTCTCTAATAAAGGTGTTAAGTGCCATAAACAGCCTTCTAGATACTGTTTCAACTCTATGCCACAAATAATGACATGTTGTGTTTTCATTTTCATTCAGTAACAAATATTTCCTGATATCCTCTTTGACTTCTTCTTTGGCCCATTGCTTATTTAGAAGAGTATTATTTAATTTTCAATTATTTGGGGGATTTTCCAGACTTTTTTTCTGTTATTGATTTCTAATTTAGTTCCCCTGTCAGAGAACATGCTTTGCATAATTTGAATCTTTTAAAAGCTTATCTGATTTGTTGTATGTCCCAGGATATGGTCTTGGTAAATGTTTCATTTTGACTTTAAAAGGATATATGTGCTGCTGTTATTGGGTGGAGTGTTCTATAAATGTTATCACGTTTGTTGATAGGATATGAAAGACTTGAACAACATTTACTGATTTTCTGTCTCCTTGTTCTGTCAATTATTGGTAGGGGTGTGGAAATCTCCCATTATAATTTTTTGGATTTGTCTGTTTCTTCTTTTAGTTCCATTGTTTTTTGCTCCTTGCATTTTGAAGCTCTTTTATTAGGTACATAAATGCTTAGGATTGTTATGTCTTCTTGATGAATGGACTCCTTTATCATTATAAAGCGGTCCTCTTTATCCCTGGGAATATTCTTTGCTCTGAAGTCTACTTTGTCCAATATTAATGTAGCCAGATGTTTTGACTAGTGCTAGCATGGTCTATTCCCATCCTTTTACTTTTAGCCTGTTTGTGTCTTTATATTTAAAGTGTTTGTTTTTGTAGACAACATACACTTGGGTCTTGCTTTTTTATAGTTTGATGATCTCTGCCCTTTTTTTTTTATTGTGGCAAAATATACGCAACATAAAAATTGCCATTTTAACCATTATAAGGTTTAGAATTCAGTGACATTAAGTACATTTACAATATTGTGAAACCATTGTGACTCTTCATTTCTGTAACTTTTTCATCATCCTAAACAGAAGCTCTATACCCGTTACACAATAATTCCCCGTTCTCCCTTCTCCCCTACCTTCTGTCTTATGAATTTGCCTATTCTAGGTACCTAAGATGAGTGGAATCATATAGTATTTGGCATTTTGTGTCTGGCTTATTTCACTTAGCATGTTTTCTAGTTTCATCCATGTTTAGCATATATCAGAGTTTCATTCCTCTTTAAGGTTGACTAATATCCCATTGTATGTGTTTATCACATTTTGTTTGGACACTTGGGTTATTTTTACCTTTTGACTGTTGTGAATAATGCTGCTGTGATCATTGGTGGACAAGTATCTGTATGCCACATCAATGCTTTGGGTGTATACCTGTGAGTGATTCCTGCTTTCATTTCTTTGGGTATATACCTATGAGTGGAGTTGCTACATCATATGGTAATTCCATGTTTACCTTTTTGAGGAACTGCCACACTGTTTTCACAATCTCTGCCTTGTAATTGGGGCATTTAGAACATTTACGTTGAATGTGATTATTGATATGGTTAGATTTAAATCTGTCATCTTACTGTTTGTTTTCTGTCTCATCTGTTTTTTGTTTCCCTTCTCCATTTCTTCTTCTTTTGGTTTAAGTATTTTTTATGATCTCGTTTTATCTCTTTTTTTAGCCTTTTAACTATTAATTCATTCAACCATCAATTTCTTCACTTTGTGTCCTTGGCTCATACAGTCCTCCATTCGTTAGCTTTCTGATCTTGGGAAAATGACTTAAACTCTCCTAAACTCTAAAGAACTGGAGCTTCTTGCATTACACCGCACTGCTCCCTACCATCTCTATCCTCTGGTCATTTCTGTATGAGAGCTGAAATAAGGCAGAGTGTCACCTTGTTTGACCTCAACTGGAACGTGTGTGTTGATAGACTGAAATTTTTCACTGCTCTGCTCATGTTTGCGAATGACCATGAGAATGCTGCAAATACTGATTTGGGATTCCAAAAAAATTTTAGTGAGTAGGTGAATTCACAAATATGAAACTTGTAAATAATGAAGATCAGCTGTATATGTACCACCTAGGGTGGTTGTGTGGGTTAAATCAATTAATACAAGTTAAGTTCTTCAAACAATGCCTTAACACAGACTCATTTGATGTTTCAGAAATTTATTTGGTAAGTTAGTTTTTAGTAGTTTGTATGTCCAGGTATAAGTGAGGATATTTTTATGTCTAATTTTTGGTGACATTGCATAGTGTAGAATTGTGCTCTTTTCATGTGGTGAAATCCAGGTTTCCTACCCTGCTTTTTTCCTGTCACTCCACTCGTCTACTTCATTTAGTCCTTTTTTTTGCAAACATGCAGGTATGGCTTTAAGGGCAGGAAGGATTAATAATGAACAAAAGCGATGTTGCTCCCTGACCCTACATTCTGCTTTCTTCACTATGATGTTTTTTTTTGGAGCTGGCTACTACATTTTTTAGGCAGCTTTATTGAGATGTGATTCCATACCATACAATTCACCCATTTAAAGTTTATAATTCAGTGGGTTTTTTTAATATATTCGCAGATGTGTGTAACCATCACCACAGTAAATTTTAGAATATTTTCATCACCTCAAAAAGAAGCCTGAACCCTTCAGCTACCATCCCTTTATCCCCTACCCTGTTTACCCCATCCCTAAGCAACCACTAAGCTACTTTTTGTCTCTATAGATTTCCCTATTCTGACTTTCCTATGAATAGAATCATATAGTATAGGTTTTTTTTGGCTGGCTTCTTTCACTTAGCATTATATTTTCAAGGTACATTTATGTTGTAATATATAATAGAAAATATACCATTTTAACTATTTTTAAGTGTATAATTGAACAGCATTAAATATATTCAGGTTGCTTCATTTTTAAAATAAAGAGAAGACTATTTTTGATTAGATTTTTTACCTACTTTCTCTGTTCCCTCTCATAGAAATGTGTCTTTGAAAATTCTTTAAAGACACATTCAAAAGCATGCATGTGCTCATTCTTTCTACTCTCCACTTTTTCTAACACAGCTTGTAAGTATACGAGGCTTAAGTCTCATAGGTAATAATGTCCATGGCACATGATTTGTTTGTACAAGTAATGTTTCAAATGGTTATTCTTAAAAGGAACTACAAATCAAATATATTAAACTTGTTGATACTTTAAACTTCTTGATACTTTTAAGTTACTCCTAGTTTCTGCATATTTTGGGTTCACTTTATTATATCCAGTCTCTAAAGAGGTTTCTATCTGTTTTAAGATTATGGTACCTCTTTAAAAGACACAGTGAGTGAAAAGAGCAGGTAAGAAATATACTGTATGCTCACAGAGAAGGGTCTAGAGGCATACACATCAAAATACTGGTTGGCTATCCGTCAGAGATTGGCAAACTCCAGCCCTCTAGATTTGGCCTGTGAGCTAAGAATGGTTTTTACTTTTTTCTTTATTTTTTACTTTTAAAGGAAGATTAGCCGTGAGCTAACATCTGTGCCAGTCTTCCTCTATGTTGTATGTGGGTTGCCGCCACAACACGGCTGACTAGTGGTGTAGGTCTACGCCTAGGATCCGAACCTGCGAACCCTGGCCGCTAAAGCGGAGCATGCCAAACTTAAGCACTATGCAGGGGGCCGGCCCTGGTTTTTATATTTTTAAAAGGTTGTAAAAATGAAATAAAACATGAAAGAATATGCAACTGAGACCCTGTGTGTCCCGCACAGGCTAAAATATATATATTTACTATCTGGCCCTTTGCAAAAAACATTTGCCGATCCCTGGTCTAGGTATGATTGGGATTATGGGTAATTTTTATTTTTAAAATGGTTTGGTGAGTTCTTTTTTTATTTAGTACTTGTAATATTAAAATGGATCTTGCTTTAAAAAAAGCTATAATGTTCGTTTGGCTGGAAACAAATTACAGGGTTTAGAGTACACTTGTTTAATCTTTACTCCTTTTGTTGCAGCACGATGAACTTGCAGATAGTCTTCCTTGTGCAGAAGGAGAGTTTATCTTCCTTCGTCTTGATGTTCTTCGTGAGGTATGTAGCAATAATCATTGGAATCAGCCCTCTAAAGCAGAGTGCCATTTCATAGCTTTCATGGCAGCATTCCTTTTTGGTTGTAGTATTTGGAAAGAGAGCTCACCATGGCCAGCCTACCGCTCACATTTGATGTCGAGAGGAGCACTGATGACTGGGTCTTCATGTGCTTCTTTGTGGGAAATGACTTCCTTCCTCACCTGCCGTCGTTAGAGATTCGGTATGTGTGTTTGTGTGGGTTTTTAAACTACTGTTGTAGCCTTCTTGCTTACAGTGCGTACTGGTCCTAATACATAATGTTTGTTTCCTGGTGGCATGGAAGGTGCAATTGACCGTTTGGTTAACATATACAAAAATGTGGTTCACAAAACTGGGGTGAGTTCATTCTTGAATAATTTCAAAACAGAAGTATTTGCTTTTATAAGAAGATTATTTTACATGTATTTTATCACTTACAGGGTTACCTTACAGAAAGTGGTTATGTCAATCTGCAAAGAGTACAGATGATCATGTTAGCAGTTGGTGAAGTTGAGGATAGCATTTTTAAAAAGAGAAAGGATGATGAGGTAAAGTGTTTCTATTGCAGTAGCTAAATTGCTCCTGTCTCTAATATGCTGTGATGATCCTGTGATTGTACTTTTAACCTCTTTGAATGCATTGTTATATTATTATAGTGTATCAAACGCCAGTGTAATCATGAGTGGCCAGTGCTTTGATTATTTTATAAAGGCTGTGATGCTTGCTGTGTGGAACTGTGTATTGCACACTGTGTGAATTGCACTGTAATTTTTTTCTCTCTTCATAATCCTGATGAAGATAAAAATCCAAACACGTGTCTGATCAACGGGATGTGAAATGAGGGTTCCAAGACTGGGAGAATGCTGGGAATGAACTAGTGGATGCCATGTTTTATAGGAAATGTTGATGCTGTGGAAGTCAGGTGAAGACCTAGAAACTCTGTACTCTGGTAGTGGAGTGTAGGGGCCTCTGGGTTAGATAGCATCAGTCTAGGCAGAGGGTTGCAGCTCTGAGTAAGCAATTAAACATAAAAGAAAGAAATAAAATAATAAAGCACTTGGAAATTGATGACATATGATGGAGTGAGTGCTTAGGTGAGAAGTCCAGTCTGGCTTGGACAGTTGGGAGTGTGGTTGGGCCGTTCATGAGACAGCAAGCAGTGGGGGTAGAGCAGGTTGGGGTGAGGACAAGGTAGAAATTGAGGTTCAGTTTGGAGATACAGAGTTGGAGGTGTCACAGGACACCTGAGAGGAGAAAAGTCCGTGAAGCAGTTAGATGGATATGTGTAAAGCTCAGGGCAGAAGTCTTTTGGAAGGAGATTTGAGAACATTAGCAGAATACTTCACGTCATGAGTGTGAAGTTGAAATCCCTGGAGCTTTGTATGGAGTTCAAGTGCCTCCAACAGAAACCTTAAGAAGCATAGATGTTAAGGAGAAAGGGGAGTCAGTTCTAGAGAGGTGGGAGGAAATCCCTGAAGAGATGAGAAGCCACTGGTGCTGCGGGAGGCGTCAGAGTGAGATAGGCCCCTAGTCCATGGCCAGGGGTTCAGAGGTCCTGAAGAGTTAGTGGGGTGGAGGGGCAGTAGCCTGGAGGCAGAGTAGGTTGCAGGGTGATTGTGCAAGAGTGGCAAGGGAGGCAAGCAGTGGGTAAAATGAGCAGATAGTAGCTTTTTAGAAAGAGAGTGAAGGAAATCCTTTTAGAAACTGATTTTATAAAAAGTCATATGGCTATTTTGAGCAAATAGCAACATAATAATATTGCTACATTGCTTCATTATCTCCTAACAGATTAAAACATGTCATTGCATCTGACAAGATTTTATATTTTCTTCAGCTTTGTATGCTATAGCTAGTGATCTCTTTTTTAGAACCTTGGGTACCATTTTATGTAACAGTGTGAGTAGACTGTAAGTGTTCTTTTTAAAGCCTTTGGTACTTGGTAATGTTCTGTGATGGCAAGAATTTTTCACATGTAAAATTTAAATAGCATAACTGACTTTGTCTAGGATATCAAATGTCTATCAGGACAGCCATTTTTAACTAAGCCTTCAACAATTCTGGTGGCTCCACCTGACCTGCTGCCATTTATGCTTAAGAAAAAACTACACAGACGGTGTAGTACTTGGTGTAAAAGCCTCACGTTAGAACAGTCCTTTTATGTGGTTTTAGGTTACTCTGTACTATTAAGTATTGGTGATATTTGCCATTAGAGTGGGATGTATGGGATTTGATAGATACCAGAGTGCTTCAGATTTGAGTAATAAAGTTTCCAGCTGGCCTGGCAGAGAGGGCATTTTAAAGCTTTGGATCGTTTTTGGTATCCCTGACATCCTATGATGTTTGTCAGCATGGTTGGACATCGGGGAAATTTATGAACCCTCAGAAATTCAATATAATAGTATCTAGGTGTGTGTATTTTCCCAGGAAGTGTGTCTCCGGCTTTTGACAGACTTCCAAAGAAGTTCATAGCACACAAAAATTAAAGATCAGTTAAGTCCAACCAGGTGTACCTATTTTGCTTATGTGTAACTACCACCCTTAGAAATAGGTATTTAACTGACCAGCAGAATACATGGTAAAAGAGGAATACATCAATATTTATTATTAAAATTGAGCAGTTAGGTCAGAAATATGATGCTTTTTATTTTATGAGCTTTGATGTTTGCCTTTTGTCTTGCAAATCTTCTTCATTTATTCAGCATATATTTATTAAGTGTTTACCGTGTGCCAAATAGTATTCTGAGTGTTACTGATACAACAAAAAACAAAAGAAAAAAGCAGACAAAAATTCTTGACCTCATGGAGCTGATATTCTTCCGCGGGAGATGGACAATAAACACAAAAACTAAGTAAAGTGTGTAATGTGTTAGAGAGTGATAAGTGCTGTGAAGAAAAAAGCAGATGAGGAAATATCTGGGAAGGTGGACATGAGGACATTGCAGTTCTAGTAAAGATGACTAGAGAAGGCCTCACTGACAGATGACTTTGAAGGATATGAGGGAGTAATCATGCAGGTGTTTGCCGGAAGAGCATTTCAGACAGAAGGAATAGCCAGTGCAAAGGCTCTAGGGCAGGAGCTTACCCAGGATGTTCAGGGAACAGCAAGGAGCCAGTGTGGCAGGCACAGAGGAAGCAAAGGGAAAGTAGTAGGGGTAGGAGAGGAGGTCAGAAAGATGATGGAGGGCCAGATCTGGTAGGACCCTATAGGTCATTATAAGAACTTGAGCTTTCACTCTGCATCAGTGGAGGGTTTTGAGTATAAAAGTGACAAGATCTGACACATATTATAAAAGGATCACTCTAGCTGCCCTGTTGAGACTAACTGTGTGGAGGCAAAGATAGAAACAGTGAGCCCAATTAGGCTCTTTTGCGATAATCCAAGGGAGCCAACATGGTGGCAGTGGAGATTGATAAGAGGTAATTGGATTCTGAACATGTTTTGAAGGTAAAACTAGTGGATTTGGCTGGTGAATTAAATGCTAGGGGTGAGAGAAGGAAAGCTATTAAGAATGACTCCGAAGCATTTTGTCTGAGCAATTGAAAAATGGTCTGAGCTACTGTGATAAAGAAGACTGGGAGGCACAAAGCTAGGGGTGGGGATGCCATTTGGGGCATGTGAAGTTTGTACACCCAAGTGGAGATGTTGAGTGGGGAGAGGTCCTGACTGGGGAGTCATCAGCACGTAGATGGTGTTTAAAGCCGTGAGACTGGATGATCACTCCCATGAGAGTGAGAGGTCCAAGTACTGGGTGAAGAGGAACGCCAATATTAAGGTGTTGGGAAGTTGAGTGAAGGCATTCAGCAAGAGTGAAAGAGGAGAACCAGGTGAGTGTAGTGTCCTGGAAGCCAAGTGAAGAGCACGGATCAAGAAGAAAGAGTCACGGTCAGATACGGACTGAAAACTGAGCAATGGATCTCACAGTCTGTGGGTCATTGGTGACCTAGATAAGTTTAAAGATGGGGCAAAAGCTTGATTAAAGAAATTGGTGGTTTTGCTGTCTTAGGAGGTTTTAAGGTCGTCAGTCACCATGTATCCAGCATTCAGCCCGTCTCCTGGCACAAAGCACAAATTTCAGATCTCAATAGGGTATTATATTGCAGGTGGCAGTACTGACTTGGAAGTGATGGAAGTGCAGCTGCTGGTAGAATGACAGTCAGTACAGGACCTGCTGGCCCCTGTTTCAGTCCACAGCAACAGCCATGGCCACCGTAGCTGTCGTTTCAGTGCCTTGATGCTCACAGAAACTTGGGCGTGGGAGGAATGCTTTCTGGGGTAAAGGAGGCCTTTGAGTGGCCCAAAGTAAGTGGGGAGTTACTTATTTGTATCTTCTCCGTATTGGTGGGCTACTTGCTCCAGGATAAAACAGAGGGTCTTTGTTATGACTCTTGCATTCTTTCCTGAAATGATATCAAAAACTATCTGAAAAAAATTAAGAGGAATAATTAAATTGTATCTAAACTCAATTTAGAATGCTCTCTGTCTATCTAAAGTTCTGATAAGCAACACTTTGAACATATAGTCCATTGCCTAGTTTAATTAGTTACGTTTCTGGGGTCTTCCTTTAAAACTTTGTCTCCCAAATCATTCCTGGTAATGTTTAACTCTTACATTTTTGTGTAATTATTTGACAGAATATGTGGATTTTATACTTTTAGGACAGTTTTAGAAGACGACAGAAAGAAAAGAGAAAGAGAATGAAGGTGAGTTTTAATTCATTTCATCAGATTGGCAATAACATACATTTACAATTTGGGAGGAAGATAGCTTTTTATTCCTTATCCAGTAGTTTGTTAGGGACATAATGTCTACCCAGCTGCCTCTTACCTGGAGAAAGAATGCTGGTGTCAGTTTTAAAGAAGTCCTTTCTAAGCTCTAGAGTCTGAGGGGATACACTTGATGGGCCAGAGGGGCCGGGTAGCACTTAGCTATTTGAATTTTTTACGGTAATTGGGTATTGTTTTTGTAATAAAAATAGTTAGCTCTTTGTATCTTCTTGAAAGTTACTGCACTCTGTCTATATCCTTGTCAGGTTACTCTTCCTAGAACACAACACTCGAAACTTGGTTGTTTCTCTGCTCAGAAATTACCAGTGACTCCTTAGTTCCCGCAGAATCCAGTTCTGTCTTAGTCTGGCGTGCAGAGCATACTATGATCTGGTCAAGTTCTCACCCTGCTTTCCCCAGTTGTCTTCTAAATATAGCAAGTCCCTCCTGACTCAGAGCATTGCCTTTGTTTGGTCCCTCTCAATGGGTTTCTGACTTCACGGCTCCCTCCCATCTTACATTTTCCACGAGGCCTCCCTATTGCTTCCGCTTGTAATCCAGGTTGAGCAGTCCTTCCTTTTAACTCGAGTGCTTCTCGCTTGTGATATTTGTTTGCTTAGTTAATTGCATAACACTTTATAGTCACTTAACTTCTTAAGTTTTTGTTTTTCTTGTCTTCCTTACTGGATTTTAAACAAATGGAGTTTGGGGACTACCTTTTATTATTATATTTTATTAGAATCGAGCAATTTCAGGAACCTATAAGGGAGAAAAGTAGAGTTATTTATTGTTGCAGGTGGGTTCAAAACCACTTAGATAGGGAAGGGCATGTTTGATGTCTACCTTATGTATTATTATTTTCTTTCAGTCAGTGTCTATTTAAAAAATATCTTTTATCAGTCAGCCATGACTGTCACCTACTGTAGCTATAATCATAGCTCTAACTAATTGGAAACAAAGAGTTAAATTCCATCAAGGTGAAGGATAAATAGAAGTTGTATTTCCTAAGTATAAATCAAACTCTTGGCTTATTTTTTTACCTTAATAGTTATCTTTATTTGCCTAAAATTGTGTCTTGAATGCGTTTTGAAATTGTAAGTGAACATAAGGGAATAACCTAATGAGATTTGAATAGCTTCTATGTATCAGAAAAGTGTATTATATGTACTTTTATAGCAGAGTTATTAAATATTACAGACTATTGTTTACAGGGTAAGTTACCATCAAATCAAACTGTAGACAACCCTGTAATGTTAACGGAAATCCATTTCGTCTTTAAAGAGCTTACAGCAGGGACTCTTTTCCATTGCCTTCATTTCTTCCTGTCATCTAACTGTGTTGTGATTTAATTTTAATTTCTACATTCATTTCCATTTGTGTTAGAGAGATCAACCAGCTTTCACTCCTGGTGGAATATTAACCCCTCATGCCTCGGGTTCAAGAAATTCACCACGTTCTCAAGTAGCCAGTAATCCGAGACAAGCAGCCTATGAAATGAGGATGCAGAATAATTCTGTAAGTAACTTATTTTTATGTAGCATTGAAGAGTGGTGACTTTCAGATGCCTCTTACAGTTGTGTGTGAATTTTATCACTTAGCCTGGAGTTGTTTTGTTTTATAGTTTTTCTCAATTTCTTTTGCCTTGAGATATTTTGAACTCTGTTAAATCCTTATTAATATGAAAATATCTAAATGATGTGAAAGAAAAGAACATACATGTAAATGTGGATAGCTAAGTGGCTGCAGTGTTTCTCTAATGCAGTGGGGCCACAGTGCTTCCTGCTTCCCCAAAGGTACTGGGTGGTGATGGTGCTAGAAGCATGACAGGACATCCAAATGTCTCATAGCTAGAGCAAGAGAAGAGGGTGGTTTTGCTGCCGTATTTCCCCTTTCCTCCCAGGGATCAGTTATGGGCATTTTGCAGGATAGTATTCCTCAGTTTGTCAAATACAGGTACTCCTCACTGCCTAAACTCTCACTCTCCAACTCAGACGTGGAATATATCTGAATACATATTTTAAGGTAGCTCTCATTATCCACATTTTTTTTAGAGCTCTTTTTTTGTTGCTGGGAAAGATTTGCCCTGAGCTAACATCTGTTGCCAGTCTTCCTCTTTTTTTCCCCCTCCTCAAAGCCCTAGTACCTAGTTGTATATTCTTGTTATAAGTCCTTCTAGTTCTATGTGAGCCGCCACCTCAGCATGGCTACTGTCAGACAAGTGGTGTGGTTCTGCGTCCAGGAACCGCACCTGGGCTGCCAAAGTGGAGCGCGCCAAACTTTTTTGTGAGGGAGATCAGCCCTGAGCTAACATCCGTGCTAATCCTCCTCTTTTTGCTGAGGAAGACCGGCTCTGAGCTAACATCTATTGCCAATCCTCCTCCTCTTCTTTTTTTCCCCCAAAGCCCTGGTAGATAGTTGTATGTCATAGTTGCACATCCTTCTAGTGGCTATATGTGGGACGCGGCCTCAGCACCCTGGACAAGCGGTGCGTCAGTGCACGCCTGGGATCCGAACCCGGGCCGCTAGTAGTGGAGCGCACGCACTTAACCGCTAAGCCATGGGGCCAGCCCTGAGCGCGCCGACCTTTAACCACTAGGCCATCAGGGCTGGCTCGGTTGCTCCCTATTTATAAACTCAGGAACTGAATGGATTTGCCTCATGGTATTCCTCCTTATTTGAACGTTGTAATCCAGACTGCAGAAGCAAATCGTCTCAGCCAGCAAGGCTATGCTCTATTCAGTAGCTTCCTGTAATGGCAGCAGACCGTGAGCTCAGAGCACCCGGCAGGGCAGCAGCAGGGGTAAGGGAACAGACCGTGAACTAATGTACACAGACAAAAGGTAATCAAAGCTGTTGCTTGTTTCAGGCTAGTAGGCACGAGAGAAAGAGAGAGTGTGGTAGAGGGAGGAAAGATGTTATATAAGGTACAGTATCCTATGTAAACTTTTGCTATGATATATCCAAGGGTATTACATAAGTTGGGATATTTAAATTTCATTATTCTAATAGTTATCCTATTGATGCTCAAATCCTTTATCACAAGGCAACCCTATATGTGAAATTTTTGCCATATCATGAGACTGGTTGAATTTATATTCCCATAAATTCACACTTAGAAGTTTTAGGACCTTAGATTAGGAATTTGGAAAGAGATTTTGCATCTTCTGAGAGAAGCGGCTGGGGTTTCTGTTGTGTTTTTGTTCTGTTTTTGCTTTCTTGTCTTATTCCTCACACCATTAACAGAGTGGGCTATGGAGAGTCAGTGAAAGGTTTTGCAGTGAGATGCTTGTGTAGAATGGAAAAAGCTGATGTCCATCATTTAAGATTATAGTGACTACCGTCCTCACAGAATGAACTGAGAGTGACTAGTATTGCTAAGACCACATTGATGATAAAATGCTTTTTTCTTAATCTCAGGGAGGCAGGTAGGTTTAAACTTTGCCAGCTATGATTGCTTTGAGAAAGATTCCAATATTCAGGCTCCACAGGATTAGACTATATTGATTAATAATGTCTGCCATGGGAATAGGAATGGGGAGATTGGTGATTAGGTTGCTTATTTGATCCTGTCTTAATTCTCCTTGACACAGTTATTTCTACTGGAATCTTTGCATAGAGGAGTTTTCATCTAGAATGTGTTGAATTTAAGGAAATCATGAAGCCAAATGACCAGTTTATTTAAAGGAAGGCTTTACAGTTATGGATTTTTGCTGTGTTATTTTTTCTGAGCTGTTTGGGTGTGCTGGGCTCCAGTGCTTGACTGGTATCTACTGATGGTCAACATGGTTAGTGTTTTATTAGATAGCTTCTGTTTCCTCATAAATATGTTTTTAAATTGTGCATTCTGAAGTGTAGTTTCATTATATTTGCGACCATTCTCAGTTTAATAAACTTTGATTGCAAAAACAGCTTTTTAAAAAGAAATTTGAATGAATTGGTATGACTCTGGTATGTTTAGGAAAGAATATTTCTGAATACTTTTGTTAGTAGAGATAGAGCAGAAAAGAGCAGCAGATCTTTAGCATTAAAGAGCAAACAACTTCTTTTCTTCTTTTCTTCCCTTGAAGGTATATTATTTTTGTTGTCTAAAGATAATTTATATCTTGTTTGTGAATTTGGGAAAGATTGCTTTGTTTACAACTTCTCTGTACTTAGATGATTGACAGGAATATCACTCTCCTAATTTAATCCAAATGGATTAGTGTTGTTTAAAAACTAATAGGGATGACTTCCTGAATGGTTAACCACCATGCACCAGGCAGGCAGCTTTGATGGTTTACATATATTGTTTCATTTACTCCTTGCTATAACCTGTAAAGAGATAGAACATTATCGTCCCTGTTTGAAGTTGAGGCTGACAGAGGTTAAATAAATTGCCCAAGGCCATACAGCTGGTAAAGATTGGACTTGGTATTTCAGACTCAGATGTGTCTGACTGAAAATACCCATCTCATTTTCCAAGTACAACAGTGCCTTCCTGGATTTATTTTTATTCTTTGTGGTTTGTTTTTTTTTTGTTGTTTTTTTTTGGTGAGGAAGATTGGCCCTAAGCTATCATCTGTTGCCAATCTTCCTCTTTTTGCTTGAGGAAGATTTGCCCTAAGCTAACATTTGTGCCCGTCTTCCTCTATTTTGTATATAGGTGGCTGCCAACGAATGTTTTAGGTCTGTGCCTGGGAACTGAACCCGGGCCGCTGAAGCAGAGGGCCCCAAACTTAACCACTAGGCCACAGGGCTGGCCCCTGTTTTCTTTTTTCTTTTCTTTTCTTTTTTTTGATAGTATTAGCCATACAGTATCATGAATAAAATTGATATTATACATCTATTAAAGGAAAGTGTTGTGAGCTCTATGTGAAATATAGTTTTGCTTTGTTGTAACTTTTCTTGGCCTTTGGTGTGAACTACCTTCATGCTGAGGTTTTAGTTACAGTATCATTAAAATAGGCTCCTGAGTTCTCGATTTAAAAATAATTTACTTGAAATATCTAATATACTGTGAATAACAGAAGAAAAACTTTACCATGAAAACATTTTCTGCCACTTAGGTTTTTGGTCATTTAACATTAAAGTTGCAGAACATATTAATTTGTGTGTGTGTGTGTGTGTGTGTGTGTGTGTGTGAGAAAGATTGGCTCTGAGCTAACGTCTGTTGTCAATCTTTGTCTTTTTGCTGAGGAAGTTTGGCCCTAAGCTAACATCCATGCCCATCCTCCTCTATTTTGTATGTAGGATGCCACCACAGCATGACTTGCTGAGTGATGTGGAGGTGTGCGCCCGGGATCTGAACCTGTGAACCCCGGGCCGCTGAAGCGGAGTGTGTGAACTTAACCACTATGCCACCAAGCTGCCCCTAATTTTTTAGTTAAATATTAAAATACTTTAGGGTGCTACTATGTTCATTGAGTTAGGTACAAAGGGAAGATAATGGTAAATTTAAAGTGGTATCCAAGTCTTTGAAATAATAATAAAAGCTGCATTTTTCTAAGATGACTAATAGATTTTATTTGTACAATGAATTTTAAAACAACATGTATAAAATAGTTTAACAGATATCTGGCGGAGTCTCATTAAACTGTTGCTTTCTAGAATGGTTGTACTAGGTTGAACCACTTACATCTAACTTTATTCTCACCAGCATTGAGTATTTTATGTATTAATTTATATACATATATATATATTTTTCCCCTTACAGCTTTGTTAGTTAATTGGTGGAAAGTGATCACAAATTCATAACACGAGGGAACCACCAAAGAGAAAAAATGTTCAAGTCCTATAATTAAAAAAAAAAAAATCTATGAAATTAAGTTTTTCTTATTTCTTCTGAAGCAGTTTTTACCCTAATGTTCAAATTCTTTTGAGTTTAAGCGTAGGAGGCTTGGTACTATATTATTCTTTTTTGGAGAGGTGGAGTAGGCCAAGATCAGTCTTTATACTTTCTAAATATATTTACCATATCTATTTAATAGCTTTAAAAAAATGTATTACTGTGAAGCATGGTGGTAACAGTAGTTGGATGTAACTTCTTATGTGAAATGAATAATTAAATCCTTCCTCTGTAATGTCATAATTGTCTACAGAGTCCTTCAGTATCTCCTAATACGAGTTTCACTTCTGATGGCCCGTCTCTGATAGGAGGAATTAAGCGAAAAGCAGAAGACAGTGACAGTGAACCTGAACCAGAGGATAACGTCAGGTGAAGCTATTTTTTGGTAGCACTTTGTTAGCAAATTGCTGAAATAGATGCCGTCTAATGAATGCTATTTAGCTTAGAGCAGCAGTGCCTTCAGATGCTTGCCTGTGATCTTTTTATCCACCAGTAATTAATGTGGAGAGTTAGGGTAGTCAGTAAATTCCAGTGAGATGTGTAAGCTATAGCTGTTAAACCTAAGTATCTAGATTAGTATGCATGCTGGTTTTCGTCCTCCAAGCCACTTTTCCCTCTGAGACGAGGCACTAGATTGGCTAGACATGAGGTGTTCAGCTCTATGTGATCTGAATGTTACTGTTATGTGATTAAATTTTCAAGCTGCTTAACCCAGAAAGTTCAGTTACATTTGGTTACTTGATATAGTTTGTTTTAATCATCTCAATTGAAAAGTTTCTTCTTTAAAATGAAATATGCAAAAGGCTTTCGGTTAAGAGAGAAATGTATTTTTAAAAACCACGAACTTGCATATGCACAACTATATTTCATGACAGAGAAGTTTCCCATTAGCTATATACTTAAAATTTATAGTCTGAAAATTGGAGTCTTTAATTTATACAGAAGTTTGAGATCATTATATAATAAGATTAACAGCTTCTTGTGTGATTAAATCTGAATTTGAACCCTGGGCTCAAGTGCAAAGGGCCAACAACCTCAATAATTGTAACTCATTTAGAATTTTGCAAAATGATTTATTTCAAAGTTAAACAGTAGTGGTTCACAGCTCATGCTTCTTTTATAGGATGTGGATGATGTGTTTGTATTTATGATTAGAAACTTCAGAAGTGTGATGTCTGGTTCTGTATTTTCCCAACATCTTTTGATGTCAGATTCAGAGATCTGTGGTGACTTGTGATTGAGCATTTACCTGATCTGAGTTTTTATCCTCTGCTTCTGCAACTCTTGGAGTATATTTTTTTGTTTTACCGTGTAGCCATCATGATCAATATCAGCTTAATAGTTAACTTGATTTTTTTAGTACTTTATTGTTTAATTTTGGTGCTGAAGATAATCAAAGTAGAATTGCTTCTATCAAGAAATGCTTGGAGTTCTTAGCATTTATTTCATTAATAGTTTCTGTAAAATAGTGATATTCAACATTATGGATAGAAGATATTTCTCCTAATTGATGTTCTGTAAATCTTTTGCGTGGGGGCAAAGTTAAAATTGGTATGGTGTAGGGGCCGGCACGGTGGCACAGCAGTTAAGTGTATGCACTCCGCTTCGGCGGCCTGGGGTTCGCAGATTCAACCTCTTGTCAACCCATGCTATGGCGGCATCCCCTATAAAGTAAAGGAAGATGGGCATGGATGTTAGCCTAGGGCCAATCTTCCACAGCAAAAAGGGGGAGGATTGGCATTGGATGTTAGCTCAGGGCTGATCGTCCTCAAAAAAAAAAGTAAATAAAAAAAATTGATATGGTGTATTCTGAAACATGACTGCAATTAATTAGTAAGATCTGGCACATGGTAGAAAAGAGCCCTTAATGGAGAATCATCCTGATGTTCTTGATCGTTCTTGATTTTTTTTTAGTATTCTTTGGCATCTTTAAATCTTTCAGAGATTGAGAAATGAGTACTTAAAAAAATAAAAAATACTTTGAGTGAAAATGTGGTTTTTCACATTGTATTTTCAGTGATTAATGAAAATTTAGTGAATTGATGACCTCCTTCTAAGTTTTACCAGAACGTGTGTGTGTGTGTGTGTCCGTGTCCTTCACTTATGCCAACAACGCTTTGCTGAATGAGGGAGAAGGCCCAAGGATAGGGAGAGTAGGTATATACATAATTTCTGCCTGGCTTCTAGATTATTCTTTTTCAAAAAAGTAATTTAGTTGACTTTCTTTGTGTAATTTAGATATACTTTAACAAACTGAGGAACTTGAACTATATAAAATATCTTCAGTATTTGCCTCTTAAAATGTAGTTTTAGAATTGTTCTACAATCAAAAAAACATGTAAAACAGTATGAAAATCTGAGCAAACAAGTGTTGTGTATCTACTTTAATAAATGATTATTCTCTTTTTTTTTTACTGTAGTTTTGTAATGATCTTTCTAGAATCAGTGTTTGAGTTTTTAACGTTTAACTATCTTTAAGTTGATAATAAATCCTGTGAAAGTGGACTTTTTAGAAATAATTAAATGAAGCTATGTTAATATTACTGTTTAACTCATTTACATTTTACCTGGATATTAAGTATAAATTGATTTGGATGATAAATTGGTAGCTAGTTACTGAAAGTGTATTAATTCAACATGAACTGGCTTTGCCTGATTTTTAGGCTTTGGGAAGCTGGTTGGAAGCAGCGGTACTACAAGAACAAATTTGACGTTGATGCAGCTGATGACAAATTCCGTCTTAAAGTTGTACAGTCTTACGTTGAAGGGCTCTGCTGGGTTCTTCGATATTATTACCAGGTACAAAATGAATATTTTCCTCTAAATCTCTAGTTAATCACTTTAAGAAAATAGTTATTTCTATAATAGTGTGTTGTTGAGCTATATTGTGAAATTGAACCCAGACTCATATTTTCAAGCTTCCTGTAAAGAAGTTCATTACTTTAAATAAGATTTGTTTGTAAAGCCTTTGAAGCTCCTTAGGTGTTAATATATAAACGAAGCTAATTTTTGTTATGCTAAAGAATTTCAGCATTAAATAGTGTGGTTGAGAGTACTTGGTCTTTAAAATTAGTAAAGTTTATTGTTTTGTTTAATTGGAATAAAAAATAACAGAGTAACTAATACACAGTCGCTAAATGACTAAACAAAGGACAAAAGCCTGGAAAATAACTGGTAAGAATTTGAAAGGAATTTGAAGGATCCCATTTCCTCCATATAGTGTAGTGATGTTACATGAAGTGCATTCTCATTGGAGTAATCTGTATCTGACTTAAAGCTTTTGATAAATGAGATGTCAGATTGGTGAGAGATTAGGCGGACATATAGGGGATTGTAGCACTGATAATACCTGGTTTCGTGCTTGGGGAGTGAAGCAAATTTGATGTGACTTGGGAATAGGTGAAGTTTTTTGGAAAGTAGAAAGTAATTTAATACACTAAGTATCAATTGTAAAATATTCTCATTTCGTGTTTTACTCCGACCCTCAACATTTTTCTCCCCAAAGCTCCCAGTACCTAGTTGTATATCCTAGTTGTAAATCCTTCTGGTTCTTCTGTGTGGGACGCCGCCTCAGCATGGCTTGATGAGCGATGAGTAGGTCCGAGCCCAGGATTCAAACCGGCGAACCCTGGGCCGCTGAAGTGGAACGTGTGAACTTGACTGCTGTGCCACTGGGCTGGCTCTGACCCTCAGGATTTTAATTCACTAGGCGCAGAGTCAAAACTCATTTCAGGAAGGCTTCTCTTTTCTTTGAGTATAACTTACTGTTTTTTCTTTTTGCTTGGTTTACTTAAATATTTTTAAAGTAAAGAGAAAGTTGTCACATGAAAATATAATAGGGAATTGTAAAATGAAACTTTGGGCTCTTTTACGCTCAGTCACTCTTCTAGTGATGTCCCTTACCCACCTGTACACTCAGTGAGTGTCAGCTGCAGTTGTTCTTCATTTTATGTGATGATAGCAGCTCTCGAGTTGGAAAGAAATGTCACCAAACACATTTTAAGGATAAAAATCTTCACCAAATTGTGTTTGTTAATATAAAGTTTGGTATTAACTACTGATTATTAAAGATGCTTTGCAGTATTTTTTAAATCAAGGAGCCGTTGATACGAAGTAAAAGTTTAGATTCAATCCAAACATCTTTTAGGACTCATGGAAAAAACTTAATATATGGAATGTATACCAAAAGTCATATGTTTTATCAGTAGAATATTATAGGTTGATAGTTTAATTTTTTTGTCTTTACCGTGTCCATCATTAACATAGATTTGTTTTTGTTGTTGTTGTTTGTTTGTTTTTACTGATTTTAGGGCTGTGCTTCCTGGAAGTGGTATTATCCATTTCATTATGCACCATTTGCTTCAGACTTGGAAGGTATTGCAGACATGCCTTCTGATTTTGAGAAGGGTACTAAACCGGTAAGCTTGAGTATTTAGAGCCATAACATTTGTAGAATTTTGGCTTAGATAAAAATTGTGTCTTATCTGAAAATTTTTTTCTTTCTTGCAGTTTAAACCACTGGAACAACTTATGGGAGTTTTTCCAGCTGCAAGTGGTAACTTCCTACCTCCATCATGGCGGAAGCTCATGAGTGATCCTGTGAGTGTCTTAGTTTTTGAGTGTGTTGATAACTGGATTTTTGTCGTACATTTTGCTAGCACTAGTCACAATTGCTTTTGCATCTTATAGTTACAATAGTGAAGTCCAGAAACAAAGTAAAAGTATTTGGATTCTTCTGTATATTTTTTACTACTTTTTTTTTTCCTGCTTTCCTTGGCCATCAGTACCCTACCCAGTAAATAAAATTGATATGTGTTTGGGAGAAATTCTTCTAACAGTCATTTTGTTCTCAGCATACCTGTAAGTCATTATTTTTATTGGTTCCAGCCATGTGTGGTGGGTACCAGAGCATGAAGGCTGGTTTACCTGCAGTCACCGCTGCGTGTGTTTTGTGTCCTAGCTAGAAAGAGTGACACCCAGCTGAGAAGTAGGAATTATTAGAGTTAATAAACTCTTCACTGTCTTGGGCCCACAGTCGTCAGTTCTAAAATTCTTTTATAATAAGGCCTTTTTATTTTCATCTTTTAAAATAAAATTGTTAATTTTGTTTTTGCTAGGCCCGGGATTAGTGACCTGATATCTTAATAACATTTTTTAAAAGGAATGAAACTTCATTTTCTTATCAGGCCTGATAACTTGAATGAAAGTTGTATCAAATTCTTTGTAACAGAAATATGTGACTTTTGTTTTGAATCTTTGCTTTTCTCCCTGATACAGGATTCTAGCATAATTGACTTCTACCCTGAAGATTTTGCTATTGATTTAAATGGGAAGAAATATGCCTGGCAAGGTAAAATTTAGACATTATTCCTTTTTTTTTTTTTTTTCCTAAGGTAAAATTTTATTTATTTATTTATTTTTTTTTTTATTGATGTTTTAATTCTTTCTAACATTGTGAAATTTTGGGTTGTACATTTTTGTTTGTCCATCACCATATATATGACTCCCTTCACCCCTTGTGCCCACCCCCCACCCCCCACCTCCCACCCCCACTGCCCCTGGTAACCACAGTCCAGTTTTCTCTGTCCATGTGTTGGTTTATATTCCACATCTGAGTGAGATCATACAGTATTTGTCTTTCTCTTTCTGGCTTATTTCACTTAACATAATATGCTGCAGGCCCATCCATGTTGTTGCAAATGGGGCTATTTTGTCTTTTTTTATGGCTGAGTAGTATTCCATTGTATATATATACCACATTTTCTTAATCCAGTCGTCAGTTGAGGGACACTTAGGTTGCTTCCACTTCTTGGCTATGGTGAATAATGCTGCAATGAACATAGGGGTGCATAAGCCTCTTTGGATTGTTGATTTCAGATGCGTTGGATAGATTCCCAGTAGTGGGATGGCTGGATCATAGGGCATCTCTATTTTTAATTATTTGAGGAATCTCCATACCGTTTTCCAAAGAGGCTGCACCAATTTGCATTCCCACCAGCTGTGTACGAGGGTTCCTGTTTCTCCACATCCTCTCCAACATTTGTTGTTTTTTGTCTTGGTGATTATAGCCATTCTAATAGGCATGAGGTGATATCTTAGTGTTGTTTTGATTTGCATTTCCCTGATGATTAGTGATGTTGAGCATCTTTTCATGTGCCTATTGGCCATCTGTATATCTTCCTTGGAGAAGTGTCTGTTCATTTCCTCTGCCCATTTTTTTGATCGGATTGTTTGTTTTTTTGTTGTTCAATTGTGTGAGTTCTTTATATATTATGGAGATCAACCCCTTGTCAGATGTATGTTTTGCAGATATTCTCTCCCAGCTGGTTGGTTGTCTGTTCATCTTGATTCTGGTTTCATTTGTCTTATAAAAGCTCTTTAATCTGATAAAGTCCCACTTGTTTATTTTTTCTTTAGTTTCCCTAGTCTGGGTAGGCATGTCATCCGAAAAGATTCCTTTAAAACCAATGTCAAATAGTGTGTTGCCTATATTTTCTTCTATGAGTTTTATAGTTTCAGGTCTCACCTTCAGGTCTTTGATCCATTTTGAGTTAATTTTTGTGAATGGCGATAGCACGTGGTCCACTTTCATTCTTTTGCATGTGGTTGTCCAGTTTTCCCAACACCATTTATTGAAGAGACTTTCCTTTCTCCATTGCATGTTCTTAGCACCTTTGTCGAAAATTAGCTGTCCGTATACGTGTGGTTTTATTTCTGGGCTTTCAATTCTGTTCCATTGATCTGTGTGTCTGTTTTTGTACCAGTACCATGCTGTTTTGATTACTATTGCTTTGTAGTATGTTTTGAAGTCAGGGATTGTGATGCCTCCTGCTTTGTTCTTTTTCTTTAGGATTTCTTTAGCTATTCGGGGTCTTTTGTTGCCCCATATAAATTTTAGTATTCTTTTTTCTATTTCTGTGAAGAATGTCATTGGGATTCTGATTGGGATTGCATTGAATCTGTAGATTACTTTAGGTAATATAGACATTTTAACTATGTTTATTCTTCCAATCCACATGCATGGGATATCTTTCCATTTCTTTATGTCATCATGGATTTCTTTCAATAATGTCTTGTAGTTCTCATTGTATAGATCCTTCACCTCCTTGGTAAGATTTATTCCTAGGTATTTTATTCTTTTTGATGCAATTGTAAATGGTATTATCTTTTTGAGCTCTCTTTCTGTTAGTTCATTATTAGCATATAGAAATGCAACTGATTTTTGTAGATTGATTTTGTACCCTGCAACTTTGCTGTAGTTGTTGATTGTTTCTAATAGTTTTCCAACAGATTCTTTAGGGTTTTCTATATATACAATCATGTCATCTGCAAATAGTGAGAGTTTCACTTCTTCGTTGCCTATTTGGATTCCTTTTATTCCTTTTTCTTGCCTAATTGCTCTGGCCAAAACCTCCAGTACTATGTTGAACAGGAGTGGTGAGAGTGGGCAGCCCTGCCTCGTTCCTGTTCTCAGAGGGAAGGCTTTCAGTCTTTCCCTGTTGAGTATGATGTTGGCTGTGGGTTTGTCATATATGACCTTTATTATGTTGAGGTACTTTCCTTCTATTCCCATTTTATTGAGAGTTTTTATCATAAATGGATGTTGTATCTTGTCAAATGCCTTCTCTGCGTCTATTGAGATGATCATGTGGTTTTTATTCTTTGTTTTGTTGATGTGATGTATCACGTTGATTGATTTGCGGATGTTGAACCATCCCTGCGTCCCTGGTATAAATCCCACTTAATCATGGTGTATGATCTTTTTAATGTATTGTTGTATTTGGTTTGCCAATATTTTGTTGAGGATTTTTGCATCAATGTTCATCAGCGATATTGGCCTGTAATTTTCTTTCTTTGTATTGTCTTTGTCTGGTTTTGGTATCAGGGTGATGTTGGCCTCGTAGAATGATTTATGAAGCGTTCCATCTTCCTCTTTTTTTGGAATAGTTTGAGAAGGATGGGTATTAAATCTTCTTTGAATGTTTGGTAAAATTCACTGGAGAAGCCATCTGGTCCTGGACTTTTATTTTTTGGGAGGTTTTTGATTACTATTTCAATCTCTTTACTTGTTATTGGTCTATTCAGATCCTCCATTTCTTCTTGGTTCAATTTTGGGAGGTTGTATAAGGCTAAGAATTTATCCATTTCTTCTAGATTGTCCAATTTGTTGGCATATAATTTCTCATAGTATTCTCTTATAATCCTCTGTATTTCCATGGTATCCGTTGTAATTTCTCCTCTTTCACTTCTAATTTTATTTACTTGAGCCTTTTCTCTTTTTTTCTTAGTAAGCCTGGCTAAGGGTTTGTCGATTTTGTTTATCTTCTCAAAGAACCAACTCTTTGTTTCATTAATCCTTTCTACTGTTTTTTTGGTCTCAATTTCATTCATTTCTGCTCTGATTTTTATTATTTCTCTCCTTCTGCTGGCTTTGGGCTTTGTTCTTCTTTTTCTAGTTCTGTTAGGTGTAATTTAAGGTTGCCTATTTGGGCTTTTTCCTGTTTGTTCAGGTGGGCTTGTATCGCTATGAGTTTCCCTCTCAGGACCGCTTTTGCTGCATCCCATATGGTTTGATATGGCATGTTATCATTTTCATTTGTTTCCAGATAGTTTTTGATTTCTCCTTTAATTTCATCAATGATCCATTGGTTGTTCAGTAGCATCTTGTTTAATCTCCACATTTTTGTCACTGTCCCAGTTTTTTTTTCATGGTTCATTTCCAGTTTCATAGCCTTATGGTCTGAAAAGATGCTTGTTATGATTTCAATCTTCTTAAATTTATTGAGGCTTGCTTTGTTTCCCAACATATGGTCTATCCTAGAGAATGTTCCATGCGTGCTTGAGAAGAATGTGTAGTCAGCTGTTTTTGGATGGAGTGCTCTGTATATGTCTACTAGGTCCATCTCTCCAGTTTGTCATTTAAGTCTACTATTTCTTTATTGACTTTTTGTCTGGATGATCTATCCATTGCTGTAAGTGGGGTGTTAAGATCCCCTACTATTATTGTGTTGTTGTTGATGTCTCCTTTTAGGTTTGTTAATAGTTGCTTTATGTACATTGGTGCTCCTATGTTGGGTGCATATATATTTATAAGTGATATGTCTTCTTGATGGAGTGTCCCTTTTATCATTATATATTTCCCTTCTTTGTCTTTCTTAACCTGTTTTATCTTGAAGTCTACTTTGTCTGATATGAGTGTGGCAACACCTGCTTTCTTTTGTTTGCTGTTAGCTTGGAGTATTGTCTTCCATCCTTTCACTCTGAGCCTGTGCTTGTCTTTAGTGCTAAGATGTGTTTCCTGAAGGCAGCATATTGTTGGGTCTTGCTTTTTAATCCATCCTGCCACTCTGTATCTTTTGATTGGAGAGTTCAATCCATTTACATTTAGGGTAATTATTGATATATGAGGGCTTAATGTTGCTGTTTTGTCACTTATTTTCTGGTTCTTTTGCATTTCCTTTGTTTCTTGTCCCATTTGTTTTGGACTGCCAATTCAGTTTGGTTGTTCTGTCTTATGACTCTTCTCCTGAAGGTTTTTGAGGTAGTCTAAACATAGTTGTTAAGAACAAGTAAATTAAATAGATCTAAGTAGGATAAAAAGTTTTATGTGAACTTTTAAAATAGCTTCCCCAAATCTTTTTGGTAACCTGAAATTTTACAGTTTTGCTAAGTTACGTTAAATGATGAGTTAAGTTAAATTCATTGAATATTCAGATCATTTCTAAATAAGATAAAATACTGAAATATTAATTACTGAACATAGGTTTATCCACATTTTGCTTTACAAAGGAATTAAAGATATTTGGGCCTATTAGTAGACATGTGTTGTGCCACACTGAGAAATTTACTACAAGAAAGCACGTTTCCAAAAATTATCAAAAGTATTTATAAATTTACCAAGCCACAGAATACTATTATAAAAGACAGTTCATAATTGTTTACTTCTTTATTTTCACTAAAAAACTAAGGTTTTTTAGGGTTAAAAAATTCTAACACATGTGATTTAAACTACTAGAAGTAATAAGGGAAACATGTCTGTAAGCTAGGAAAGTAGGGTATCTGTTTTTGATAGGAGAAGTTATGAATGGAGATGCATTTTCTGAGGGAAAAGAAAGTAATTTTGTCCTAAAGTGAGGCTGGTTATTTCAGGATGGGAAGGAGGAGAATAAGGACTAATTAAATAGAAAATTGGGAAGAGAGAAAGGGAGAGAGAGAATCTTGCATTGTGTAAAGTTGGCTAAAATCAAATGAATTTATTATAAGAGACATAAAATTAAGTTTTAAAATCAGCAATGTATTTATGTAAAACTAGAACATAATTTTCTTTCATCTGATAAAAGGACAAGGTTTTCTTAGACTATTAGTCTGCTCCTGATTAGAGATTTCGAAAGGTTTTTCTTTACCTCTTAAGTAATCTGCTTAGAAAACAAAGAATTTGTGACCTGTCAAAATAATTTCCTGTGCTGTCTTTATCAGGTCTTTGATTACTGCTGAATCTTCTTTATTAAAAGAGTTAAGGTTTTTGACAATTGGGTAACATTCTATACTTGCATGTGAAGTCTTTAGTTGTCACTATGGTTAAATAGATAACTAGGTATTGTTACACAGTGTCCTATGATCCTGTTTGACCAAGTGTTCAAAAACCGTTCTTATTTTTTTGACAAACTTCCCAAAAATCAATTCTAAAATGAAGTCTTTTTGACCTCAAATTAACTTTGGGATTTTCCAGAGGGTTCCTGGAACATCTCAAAAGATTTGTTTTCTCTCCTTATAAAAAGAGAGATGTTAAACTAATTAGGCTTATTTGATATGTTAAATCATATGGGAAGCATTGTCAAATAAGAATTAGTACAAAGCCTCCTTTATGGTGTATTCGTATAGGTACAGGTGTGTTATAAGTGTTTCAGAAATTGTATGAAATTCCTAATGTCTAGTACATCCTGGTATAATGTTATCAGTCATAATTCCAGTTATTATCTTAAAATGTTACATGTTACAGAAATAACCAAATTTCCTTGTCAATTCCATTATAATGAACTCCCATCAGATCTTTAACAATGAGCATCTTTAAGACTTTTCACAGACAGTTATTGTTTTACTCTGATGTTTTGCAAAAGTGTTCACACAAAAGTACTTCATCTTCAAGGAGATTCATGGAAAGGGCTTTTGACAAGTTCAAGTTTTTAATAACTTTAAAATCATAAAACTGAACTGGATAAGAATTTCCAGAAATAATGGAAAACTGGATTCTCACAGAACAAAAATTAATCACATGGGACAGACTAAACTGAGGAGGATGATTAAAATTTTAATAACTTTTTCTTTGAAATATTACCAGTTCCTTGATATTTTATTTTTCCAGATTTAAGGAAACATTTTCTCCTAAGGTGTCTATGAATACCAGCAATTTGGTAAAGTACACCCTTTTAAATAAAGATGAATCATTTACTTTTTCTCCCTACTTGATCTCTCCACAATTCAGAAACTCATGAGTATTCTTTTTAGGGCAATATAGTTATTTGCATAAGTTCAGTAAGAATCTGTTATCCTTGTAACAGAACACAATTGAACACATTGGTTATATTACTAAGGCTTTGACTAGAATGCCATATTTCGGGGAGATGTACATAGATTTGGAGATGCCCAGAAACCTTTAATAAACTAAAGTTGGCTTTATGGAGCCAATAAAGCCCCTTGGAGAAATCAGCCTGATATCTTGCTTACAAAGTTCCAGCAAAGCAGTCTTAAAAAGAGCTTATATGGTCAATCACTATTCTTCCTGCACTTATGAAAATAATCAAGATAAGTTTAATACAAAGCAATTAGTTTTACTGTGATTATCTTTGATAAAAGAAGAGCAAACATAGAGAGAAAAACTATGCTTGCATATTTGTCTATATAAGATTCTAATCCCATTATCTCTTTGAGGTTTTGCTATATATCTGTAAACTGGACTGGATCCTGAATTCTTCCAGTTTCCTAAAATATCTGGCTATGAATCTCCAAACTAGCATTTCTAATTTTCTCCTACCCCTCTGAGTCGGAATCACTCAGAACAAAGACTGCCCTTGGATCTCCTTGGAAGGGACTATACCAGCTCCTCCTCACCACCCAGCTGGCAGTCAGACTCCAGGGCCTTGAGGCTTGGGTACACTTCTCACAGATGGAAAAGCCTCCACCTGACACCTGGTCCTGTACAGATGCTGAAGACGTCCTAAGCAAAGTGACGAGGAAGAGAAGTAGCCAACATCAAGGAAGACTTGCTTCCTCCCAAGAGGCCAGATCAAGACTTCATACTTTAACTAAATGTGAAACCCTTTCCTCTTCTCTTTCTTTCTTTATGCTGACGTGGGCCTAGAAAGATAATGCCATCATCTGTATCTCCTAGGCCATTGCTAAGGGGGGTCACTTTTCAGACTGCTTCATTTGTCGTCAAAAAACACATCTGTCCATAATGCTAGAGACCCCCTGGTCCATTTCCCTGTCTCTGGTTAACAACCCCAAACTTAGGGAACTTTGCATCCAGGATCTATGCAAAGAGAGGGACACAGGCAAGAATCACCAGAATAAAACCATCTGTATGGTCTACACACACTTAAATTTCACCAGCCTCCAAGGCTGTCACCTTTCCAGTCCTGAGCCACAGATTCAAACGGGAGTTACTAGGAGGCGTTCATGATTCAGGATTCTCTTCCTTTGGCAGAACCCTACTTTCTTGGTTAGAGGTAAATATAAATGAAGCTTTGATTAGAAACCTCCTCTTAACTCTTGGAAAGATTGTAGAATCTGCTGCTAAAGCAACAACCTGCCCAGTAAAAATCCTTAGACTCTCTGGCCAAAGTTATTCTTTGTTTTTGTCTAGCTGCCCTTAATATTGTTTCTTTGTCGTTGACCCTGGCTAGCCTTACCACTAGGTGTCGTGGTGAAGACCTTTGTCTGTTAATATATATAGGCGTCCTGTTGGCTTCGCTTACTGGTATTTCCTGCTCCTTCCCCAGATTTGGGAAATTTTCAGCTATTATTTCCTTGAATAGGCTCTCTGTTCCTCTTTCCCTCTCCTCTCCCTCAGGAATACCTATAATTCTTATGTTACATTTTCTAATAGAGTCCGATATTTCTCGGAGTCTTTCTTCATTTCTTTTTAGTCTTAGTTCTCTCTCTTCTTCCATCTGGAGTATATCTGTATTCCTATCCTCTAAAGTACTAATTCTTTCCTCCGTATTGTCAGCTCTGTTCTTTAAAGATTCCAGATTCTCCTTTATCTCCTCCATTGTGTTCTTCATCTCCATCAGCACTGATAGGTTTTTCTTTATGATTTCAATCTCTTTTGTGAAGAAACTCCTAATCTCATTTAATTGTTTGTCTGTATTGTCTCGTATTTCGTTGAGTGTTTTTATGATAGCTATTTTGAAATCTCTGTCATTTAGTTTATGGATTTCTGTGTCTTCGGGGTTGATTTCTGGGTGCTTGTCATTTTGTTTCTGGTCTGGTGATTTCATATATTTTTGCATTGTGGTTCCTGTGTTGGTTTTGATTTTCCTCATCCTGGAAGTCTCTGGTTGCAATTTCCACCTGCCGCCACTGTGTGGTGGTAAAGGGCTGTGTAGTCTAAGCCCCCTGCGCTCTGCCCCAGTTTTTCTGCTGCGATCCGCAGTTTTGTTTTGTTTTGTTTTGTTTTGCTTTTTTTCCCCACTGCGATCCACGGGTCCAGTCCAGTTTGTTCAGGTCTGCCTCGGATCGCTAGATCTGGTCGAGCTGCAGACTCCGGGTTGCGGGGAGGGGGGAGCTCTCTCTTTTGCCCTCTGGGTCCCTGACGTGGGAGGCTTCTCGTTTGCCCCTCTTTATCCGCTCTCTGGGGTGCTCAGATGTTGATGGTAGCCCTGTGGCTCCTCTGAGCCCTCTGTGCGGGAGTTTCCCACTGGCTGAGAGAGCCCGAAGAGCTACAGTTTCCCGCCGAGGGCCGCCCCTCCCCCCTCTCTGGGAACCGCGCGGACCGGATCGCTGATCTGATGGGGAGGGAGCGGAGTTCTCCTTACCTCTCCCCACTTCCTCCGGGGGCCCAGCACGTTCCGCTCTCAGATGTGCGGCAGTGTGGATCCCTCTGCTCTAGCTTTTCACTGTCTGGGATTCCGTTGTTGGTCTGTGGCTGTTGCTTTTATTGTATCTTGTGGGGGAAGAATTCACGGGAAAGCTCACTCCGCCATGATGCTGACCTCACTCCCAAAGTTATTCTTGATAATAGGAAAGCCCTTGATTATCTTTTAACTGAGCAGGGAGGTGTCTGCGCTGTGGCCAACACCACCTGCTGCTCCTGGATTAACACTTCTGGGGAAGTGGAAACTCAGTTACATAAAATCACTGAGCAAGACGTTTGGCTTAAAACGGTGACTCCTTCGATTGGGTCTGTCTTTGACTCGTTTGATTTTGATTGGTTTGGGTCTTGTGGACCCTGGCTTTGAGATGCACCCCAGACATTGGGAATTATCCTGCTCATGATAATCATAACAATCTTCCTGGTGTGTTGTGTTCTCTCACAAGCTTTAAATGCATGTTCCCAGCTGCTAACCACCAAGCAAATGATCTCGCTAAGGGTGGAACATCAGAAAAGGAACAAAGAGAATGTCTGACTTAGAGATTGTGAACCTGAAGATGTGACCTGTGAATGTCACAGTGATTAAACAAAAAATGTCATGACCTATGGATACCACACAAAGGATCCCCAAAAGCTGCGAGCAGTAGCTGAGAGTGGTGCTAATGCCTTAAATTTTGATCACATCTCTCAGTTAACATGAGAGTCTGATCAAAAAGGGGTCATGGTTAAAAAGGAGACAGTAGGCCCAAGATGGAGTCACTTGAGCTAAGCCCACGTCACCAAAATGTGACTTAATACCTCATCTAATTGCAGTTTCAACCTCCCCCAGGAAAGTAATCTTAACTGATCAGTCTGGAATTTCTTGGTCAGCGCTGTGAGATAATCCTCCTAATAGACCCCTTTTGTCCTTCAAAAGAAGGTGAACTTGCTCAAAAGAATCTTTTTTTTCTGTTCACGACTTCCTTGTCTCACTCCCTCTCTGCCTTCAAAAACCTTTCCTTTTGTAAAGCTCTTTGGAGCTCCTTTCTGTTTGCTAGATGGGATTCTGCCTGATGCATGAATCATCAAATAAAGCCAATTTGATCTTTAAATTTACTTAGTTGAATTTTGTTTTTTAACATCTTTGACCACCACCTCCCATCTTCCCCTCCTCCCAGCCCCTGGCAGCCACCATTCTACTCTCTGCTTCTATGAGTTTCTTCTTCTATGAGTTACTACTGTAACTTCCACATATAAGTGAGATCATACAGTATTTGCCTTTCTGCGTCTGGCTTTTTTCAAGTGTCTAGAAATGCTGATTTGAGGGACTTCTGGCCGTGACCCACTGTGAAAAATACATTTTACATCAGCGAGATAGAGGGAAGTGAGCCGTTTCAGAAATCAATATTCACTACATGCAGCATCTGATACTTTATAATTATAGTCCTTTTCATTTCTTTTAAAATGCTGGTTGTTACCTACTAAGTTGGTTTCATGACCCCGCCCCCCCACCAGTGGGTCATAAGCCGCTGGTTGAAAAATACCGACCTGTAGATACTTTGACTGTGAATAAAACACACAATTCTTTCACTGTGAGCCTGGCATTTAACTGCCCTGATGTGTTTATTTTGGAGATGAGGTGTGTGGCTTGTGAAAACGGTTGTTAATTCGCTATGCAACTTCAGTAAACTCACTCATCTTTTTAGATTTTGTTTTATTCATTTTTAATGACAAATTGCTTATACATCACATTGGCTTCAGACTCTGTTTCTTAAAACTTTCTTATTTTAATTCACTTTAAGCCCCTTAATACACAATTCACCATCTCTTTTGAGTGTGCTAAAGCATTTCAGTGAGTTCCATACTACCACTTAAAACACACATTCCTTGCCCAAGCAGAGGTGTGAAAATGAAGGTAAGATAGATGCCCCTATAATAACTTTCAATAAATAAAGCAACAGGACATGTAATGAGGTCTCCTTGAAAATTTTTCCAAAGGCAGAACATTTTTCTAGACCCAAGATCACAAGTGAAACATTATCTATTTTCTGTGGCAAGATGCTAAACCACTTCTTACTTACCCACAAGGTGAAAAGTTCTGGCTTCTCATCCAGTCTGGCAGCTTCTCAGAGCTAACAAAAAAAGGAAATATGTCGCTTCTCATCTTGAGGTCCAGTTCTTCAAGGAGTTTTGTGGGTGGCAGAGAGGGCTGAGAGTGTTGGGTGGGGAGTTTGCATAATGCAGGGTCCGTTAGTTCTCTTTTCATTCAAGTAATTTAAATAGTACATTACTAGGGTGGACCCTATTAAGGTGCCTCAGAAAACGAACTTGGAAAGGGTGATGGTGTCCAATGGGGAAAACCCATAATGAAGAGTGGTGTCAACTTCCATCTACACCAAGAAAATGGATCCAACTATGTGGAGGCTCCTTTAATATGGTGAACTTCTTAGTGAGAGAGTTGAAGGCCAGGATGTGGAAGAGAGTCACTGTATCTATGTATAACCCAGTCCCTCTCACGGTATCACTTCTCATTTTACCACCTTGGGAAAATGATGTACCATATTCTTGGTCTTTGAGATAAGGTCATCCAACATAATAACACTCATCTACATGGCTGGCAAAATTCCATGGTGTCGTGAAATTTTCTTCTCCTTTGTATTAGAAGAACGTTTTCCGATCCAGCGCAAATATGGCAAATATCCCCTAGTTTGACAAGTCAAAATACACACTTAGTGATTTACTCCTTGTCTTGGTTTTATTACATTTATGAAATGTGGCCTTATTATCCCTAACATTAACATCTTCCTTTTTCATTTTCCCATTTATTTTTATAAGTAAATTAGAGCTAATGCAATAAAATATTCAACTAATCATCTAGATCTGGTTGTCTAGGTGGGCTGGCAGTCAGCTTCTCCATGTGAGACACAAAATATTTGCTTTATGTTATACTCAAAATGTTTCTTTTGAATGACAAATGAAAGAGGGTTTATGCCTATAATTGTCAGCTGGGCTAAAGTGAAAATGGTCTGAGTATTAAGTTGAAATGCTTAACTCCAAGAGAAGTCCCTGAAATTCTGAGCATTTCATGTGCTCACAGCCTAATTCTGCATGTGACAGATTATTTGCACAAACAGATGCAAGAATTCCCCCATTTTCACACGTAGTCCTCCATGCTGACTCTAAATTTGGCCAAGTGACTGGCTTTGGCCAATGAAACAGCAGCCAACAGGATGTGAACAGAGATTTGAAAAGTGCTTGCACATTGGGGTTTGCCCTTTCTTCCTGCACTTGGAACAACAGGCCCCAGAGGAAGGGGCCTCTGTTGTCCATCATATGGCTGAGCTACTTCTTGAGGAACTCCCATGTCAATATCGTTAGCTCTTTCCTCTTAGATTGGTGTCCAAAGGGCACCCTGCTGTTATGTGACTGCGCCACTGCTGCCATCAAGGAGTGCAATCCATTTCTCCTTAACTTGAATCCAGACTGGTTTTGGAGTTACACTGTACGTCTTCTGGTCCAGGCTTAAGAGGATCTGCACCTTCTGTTTTCAGCCTCTTGAAAGCCAGTCTTTGCATAAGGAAGTCTGGGCTTTGCTGCTGGAGAGACGGTGTGCCCTAGAGGATGAGAGGCTGTGTGAGAAGAACTGAGGTGCCCCCTGTAAACAGCCAGCACCAACTGCCAAACATGTGAGCAAGGGGATCTTAATGTTCCAGCCCCAGCCCAGCTCTCAACTGAAGGCAGCCACGTGAGTAACACTAAGGAAGAACATACGGAGGAAGAAATGCCTACCTCAGCCCAACGTACAGACAGAATCATGATATGTTGATGTTTTAAGCTAATAAGTTCTGAGATGATTTGTTTTGCCACAATTAGAAAACTGGTACAACTAGTCCAATTGTGTAAAGAAGGACTCTTTCGTTTCTTACTAGAAGGTGAAAGACTGGCTGCCAGCATTCTGGAAGCAGAATGGAGGAAGAAGGATGGGAGGGGTCCTTATGCATTTAGTATTCATAGGCACTTCCCCTTTGTTTTGGCTATCTATTGTTGTGCTGCAAAACTTAGTGGCTTAAAATAACAGTCATATATTTACTCACAATGTTGCGGTTTGAGCTAGGCTTAGAAAGACAGCTTGTGTTTGTTCTATATGACATCAGCTGGGGAGGCCCACCCAGCTGGAGGATCCAGTTCCATGATGGCTCACTCACATGGCTGGCGATTGGATGCTGGGAGCTCAGCTGGGCTGTTGGGCAAAGGGCCTGACTCTGTTCCATGTCGGCCTCTCCATGTGGCTACTTCGGCTTCCTCAGAGCATGGCAATAAGTTCTCAGAAGGAGATAGTGAAGGCTGACAGGGCTTCTCAATGCCAGTGCTTGGAAGTCCCAGGATGTCACTATCTGCATCCTATAGGTTGAAGATAGGCCCAGTGCAGATTCGATGGAGTCAACATGAGTCGACCTCTTGATGGGAGCAGCAGCATGCCCGTACAGGGAGGAGTGCAATTGTTTTGGGGTTATTTTCAGAGATGGTCTTCTATACCCCTGTTTTCAGCACAGCTTCCCTGCCCAAAATTGTGGCCAGTATGTCCCAGTCCAGATTCCCTCTATTTTATTGTCTCTACAGGATCAACCTCTAGTTTCCTGCCAGCGTTAGGAAATGGAAATTGCCTGGTTGCAAAGTGGGAAAAGATTTGGAAATGTAACTGCTTCTCAAACTTTTAATCAATCCTCTTTTTTTTTTTTGAAGATTGAGGTATAACATACACAAAGTGAACAATTTTAAATGTATAGATTATCCAAATTATATATATATATATATATATTCATCCATGTAACCACCACCAACATGAAAATATAGGTCATTTCCTACACCCCAGAAGGCTCTGTCTTGTCCTTTCCCAGCCACCCTCCTCTCAGTGGTAACCACTATTCTGGCTTCTATCACTGTAAATATATTTTGCCTGTTTTTGAATCTTACATAAATAGAATCATACAGTATGCATTTTTCTGTGTTTGGCTTTGTTTGCTGAATATTATGTCTGTAAAATTTTTTATGTTGTTTCATGGAGCAGTAGTTTTTGGGGTGTTTTGCTATATAGCATGCCACTGTATGGAGATAGTACAGTTTGTGTGTTCTACTCTTGCCAATTTTGGGTTATTATGAATATGAACAATCTTGTACATGTTTTTTGGGGGGGCATATGCATTCATTTTACTTGGGTTTATACTTAGTAGAGGAATCGCTGGGTTATACATTAGGCATATATTTGGCTTTAATAACTACGGCCAAACTCTTTTCCAAAGTTGTCCCATTCTAGGTTGTACCATTTTACACTCCCCCCGGCAATGCGTGAGAATTCCAGTTGCTGCACGTGCTTACTAACCTTGATTTCATCAGTCTCTCACTTGTAGCCTTTCTGGTGGTCTGTAGTGGTCCAGCCTACTGATTTTTGCAGCATCTTCACTCTCGCTTCCAAAGAGGATGCTGGTGCTACTGCTTCCTGAAATGTTTGAGAAATCCATGGTGCAGATTGGGCTGGTTTTGGTTTTTCTGGCTGCCGGCTAAGGGTCTAAGTTTCACATATTTGTTCATTTGCTTTATGATTTGCGAAAATTGGTTGTTGTTTTCTCTTTCCCCATTCTCTCTGTCCTTATTGTGCTTAAAAAAATTCCCTTTACTGGGGTTTTACTGGGGTTTCAGCAAAAGTAATGTGTGTTCAACCCTCCACCTTCATTTTGGCCGTGTCCTATGGTACTTAATACACGTTGGTTGAACGCCCTCAAATTACCCTTTGTACTTTTTCACCCATCGAAAGGACCACTATCTTATGGGGATGCTCTTACAAAACCAAGAGAAAGAGAGCATGTTCGTTCAGTCGTGGCTAAGAGCACAGGTTCTAATCAGAAAGATTTGTCTCTACCGCTTTGTTAGAAATGTGAGCTAATGCTGAATACTTAATATCTCTAAATTTTGGCTCCTTTCATGTGTAAAATGAGAATGATAATGCTGGCTACCTCATGAGTTTGTAGAGAGGATTCTGTAGAGCACTTAATACAATGCCTGGTCCATAGTAAGTGCTCACTAATGGGTTGACTCCCCCAGGACATTTACATATTTCCTCCCCACAAGATTACTGATATCCATGTTTTCTCATTATAGAAACTTATATAACACACAAGAGCTTAGGCAAGAGAATGAAAATCATCCATACATCCATCACCGAGAGAGAATCACTGCTAACATTTAGAAACATTTTTCTTATCACATGTGTACTACATTAAATTACTGCCCAAGTCCCTTTAGTGACTGGCTGGGTTCTCTCCATATCTTAGACAATAGTTGGAAAGGCACAAACTCAAACCGCACTCACTGGTTTATCAGAGACACTCTCCCTGCCAACATTAATACCCAGCCGCTCACTGCTAATGTGACAGCAGAAACCATTTCTCCACAGGATTGGTCATTTCCATTCAGATAGTTCATTAGTCCCACCCCATCCAGTCTCCTTGTGATTGACGCAGCCGTCACCAGGCTGGCCCACTTGCACTTGCCACGCGGCTTATTCAGCTTCCCATTTAGGGATAAGACAGCACAGGGGCAGCCTGGCTGCACAATGGTTAAGTTCACACTCTCTGCTTCAGCGGCCTGGGGTTCACGGGTTCAGATCCCAGGCGTGGACCGACACACTGCTCCTCAAGCCACACCGTGGCGGTATCCCACATACAAAACAGAGGAAGATTGGCACAGATGTTAGCTCAGGGACTGTTTTCCTCAAGCAAAAAGAGTAAGATTGGCAACAGATATGAGCTCAGGGACAGTCTCCCTCACACACACACAAAAAAGAATAAGACAAAACAAAAAAAAAACTCTAGGGCAGCGTGTGTGTATAAATGTCCTCATTCACTCTGTGCCTGGTCCTGGTACATCTTTCGTTACAGTCGAGCACAGAAACAGCATACATATTACTTTCCACATGTCACACCCAGGGCTTTCTGTTGTCTCCTGGAACTCTGTTTTCCTCAATCCTTAACATTTTACACAGCTGGAACTGTATCATATCAACTATTTGGGATCCTGCTTTTTCACTTATGAATATAAGTGACACATCATTACACAAACCCTTCTTAAATATAACTTTTAATGTTGCACAGTGTTCTAGCTCAGGGGTGGACTATAATTGACTTAATCATTCCCCTATTCTTGGCCACTTAGTTGTTTTGATGCTTTTGCTATGAATAATGCTGCAACGAATATCTTCATGCACAAATCTCTGAATTTCAGATTATACCCTTAGGATCAGAAATGAAATTGCTAGGTCAAAAAGAGTGTAAACATGAAAAAAAAAAGTTTATCGTGGAAAATTTCAAACATAGAGAGGAGAGTTAATGAACCCCATGTGCTTATCAACCAGATTTAACCTGGAATTGACATTTAAAGGAGGATGCCTGCTAAATCAAAATAATGAGTCTCTAGTGGTGGAATTTAGGGCAACAGCTGCTAGTTTAATATGTGTTGGAAAGGAGGCTCTTGTTTGTGGCAGAGGGACCATCCTGTTAATGCTCTCAGGTCACACAAAGCAGGTAACCACTTGTTCTACCAACAAGGCTGCCTCTTCCTCCTTGGGCCCCAAAACAGGTCTTCAATAAACACTGTTGATTGACTGAATAACATTAACACTCTGTGAACTTTACCTGCAAACAGACATCCAGCCAGGAATAAGAGATACTAAAAGGGATTACGCAAACACCAATGAAAATTAGTCTGTAGGCATAAAGTCAAATGGATAAGCATTTTATTAATATCTACCTTTTAAGATAACTACAGTGAGCTCGAGGCCACTCCAGGAAGCTGAGGGAACACAGAGGCATGTAAGGGTATGTCCATGCTTCCTTTCCACCTGGACAACACTCAAGCCTCATGTTTGGGATGGGGAACTCAAACAATAGGTCTCACCCAGACTAAAAAGTTAACCTAATACCATCAACCTGCCATCAATAAAACCATAAATTCTGCCTTGAACACTCTTAGAAAGTTAGTGGACTCCTTTTCTGATTTGGTTAAACCTGGTGAAAATATCCTAGTATACTGATAGGGTAGACTTCCAGAACTAATCACATCCTTGGGATCTGTTTACACATGTGTCTTTCCCACTAGACTATAAACTCCTAAGGCAGGAACTGATTCTTACTCAATTTTGAATTTTCCATATCTAATATTGTCTGGGACATAACAGATATTTCAAGTTTCTAAAGATTAAAATAAAATTCAAGTGCCCCACTTCTACTTCAATGTTCAATTAAAAATCAAGATCAAGTTAACGGGGTTTTCAAAAATATTTGAGACCAACAACCTTTATACATTGTCTGAATGAAAATGAACTGAATGCATAGTTTGTAAATCTTTATATTTTTGATGCATCTTTAAAAGGTGTTGGTAGCAATAAATAAATAAATACCCCTTAAAAATAAACCTTTGCATCTCTGTCTTTTTAAAATATGAAATCATAAGAGACCTCCAAGTGACACACATTTCCATTCTGTGCAGGCTTCCCTGTGGTCACTGGCTTGTTTATTTGTTGATTAGATTTTAAAGGGCATTGCTCCTTCTGAGAACATAAGGGATTTTGCAAAGAATCATGAAATCAAAAATACTCTTCAGATCATTTTCATCCTCTGAGAGGGATAAAATAAAGGAAAGTCATGAGGAAATCTAACTAGAAGATGAGATGGGAAGGGCAATGAATATGGTTGGTGCAATTTACTATTGCTGAATTACAAACAGCCAAATGTGCACTTCTTTCTCTGCTCTTCAAAGAAATCACACAATAAGTTTTCTGGTTCTTAACTGAGATACTCCCTGGATATATTATTAACGGTAGTTCTATTACCAATAACTACAATAATAGACCTATTTTATTGAGCACATACTGTGTGCCAGGCACTGTGATAAGCACCTCATGGTCGTGTTTTGCTCAGTAATCTCAACAGTTTTATGAGGTGGTGTAGTAGTCAGGTTCTCCAGAGAAACAGAACTAATAGGAACCAATAGGATATATAAATATATAAAGAGATTTATTACGAGGAATTGGCTCACACGATTAAGGAGACTGAGAAGTCCCACGATCTGCCTTCTGCAAACTGGAGACCCAAGAAAGCTGGTGGCATAGTTCCACTCTGAGTCTGAAGGTTAAGAACCAGGAAGGCCAACCGTGTAGGTTCTAGACTGAGGTCCAGAGAAGAAAAGATGTGCCAGCTCAATCAGTGAGGCAGAAAAAAGGGGCGAATTCCTTCTTCCTCCAACTTTTGTTCTCTTTGGGCCTTCAACAGATGAAATGATGCCCACCCACACTGGGGAGGGTGATCTACTTTACTGAGTCCACCGATTTAAATAATCTCATCCAGAAACACCCTCACAGAGTCACCCAGAAATAATGTTTAATCTGGGCACCCCGTGGCAGTCAAGTTGACACATAAAATTAACCATCACAGGTGGCTACTATTCTTATTGCCATTTTGATATAATTGAAGCTTAGAGGGGTTGAGTATCTGCTCATAATTCCACAGCAAGTAACAGGAGTGATATTTTATCCCAGACGTGTCTGACTTCAGAGAATTCACTTTCACCCAGCATAGGGTACAGCCTCTACGGAGGCACCCCATCAAAGAACAGTGGTGTTTGGAGATTGAGGTATCGTAGCTCCATTAAGAAACAGCTCTATTTCCCTGATTTCATGTAGCATCACACAACCCATTGAAGATACACCCTATCTCTAAGGACAAGTAAGGCCAAAACTTCTAGAATCTAGCTACAGTTGTAATAGATAGTGATATTCATGCATATATATTCATGAACAGCAGTATTCATGTCCTCTGTCTTGCCAATCTCATGCCAATGCCTCCCATTGACCAAACCTGAAGGGAACCCAGGGATCAAGGGGGCTGTGTGATGCAATTCATAGATGTCAGGCTTCTGAGACGCAGAACTAGATGGAGAAGGGAGGCACGTGGATCTGGGAAGGGGACCAAAGAGAATATTCAGCACACCCTGCTCACAGAATGAACCTCTGAACCCATGAGGTTTGCTGCTTGATGGTAGAGAGTAAATAAGACTTAAGAGACTAAAATCCTGGCCCCTTTCTCAGCCCCAGGAGTAGCTTCGGCTCAGAGGGAAGGGTGCTAGCTGAGCCAGGACAACACTGGGGCCACGGGGAGAGCTATTGTCCCCTTTCATGGATCCGCACTAGAGCATTTGAAGAAAAGGCTTACAAGCCATCGAACAGAATATGAGATCAACACTGTGCAGGATGAGGAAGTTGAGGCCCAACAGGATTAAGTGGCTAATACAATACAGCACAGTTGGTGGCAGAGCAGGGACTAGACCCCGTCTTCCTGACCCTTGGTGCAGGGTCTTTAACATATTACTAATACTCCATCTTTTTCTAAAGAGGGCTCAAGGCATATCTAGTCCCTGTAAGCCTTCACTTTCTTCTTCACCATCACCAGACGCTTCTGGAAATCTCACACAAAGCCACAGTTTTTCCTAAACTTTCCATCACATTTAATTTTAGCACGGTTTCAGCCACAAGCGACACAAAAATGACAGCACGTGTCTTTTAATGAAATTAACAGTGGTGCTTTGTGATGACTTAAATGCATCAGGGAAATTTTATCTAATCGTGTTCGATAGAAGGACCAGCTCTCTGGTTTGTGGATGCAATCACTGAGGGACGCTGGTGGGCAAGGGGGTGGTGAGGGACTTGCCATCACCTGCTCAGCTCTCAGGGCAGCTCTGTGGTTGCCTTGTTGCAGGAAAGGGCAGCCTTCTGAGGGAAGTGTGTAGTCCTGAGATGACCTGTCACTGACAGCATGCAAAGATGACAGAAAATAGCCTTTGTCTATCTATGCTTTGACTGGTCGTTCGTAAGTAACAATTGTGAAAGATCTAGAGCAATAAAATGTCCTTCCACCGGAGTTTAATTTAAGTGTTGTCTAGCCAACCTGTCCTTTAAGCTGAGACTCAAAAGAGATTGATTTACGGGCACCAGCAGCTGAGATGTCGGTCAGCAGGACCAGACACTCTGACTTCACCACTTTCGTCAAGTGAGATTCTGGGCTCAGAGCTGAGTCACACAGTATACATGAAGCTTCCTGGCTTCACGGTTTGCTGATCATTTCTCGCCAACCATCATCACAAATGCCATCTCTCACACCGAAATGCCCACGCCACTCATCAGAATCCACAGGCGGCTGGGCCAATGACACTGGATAATAGATAGATCTTGATTTTTCAATTGAACATTGGGGCAGAATTGAGCACTTTAATTTCATTTTAATCTTAATAAACATTAAATACCCATTTGTCCCAGACAATATGAGGTACTAGAAATTCAAAATCGAGTAAGAATCAGTTCCAGCCCACTAGGGATTCACAGTCTGTGGGGGAGACTCATATAAACGGAGCCAGGTGATGTGATTGAGTCTATAGTGGAGGTAAGTCCAGGGTACATGAATCTAGAAAGACTTCATAGAGGAGGTGATGCCTGTGCTGAGAAACCAGGAATGAAGAGTTCGCTGAGTGGATAAGGGGAGGAGAAATTCCAAGTGGGAGAACAGTATGTACAAACACAGCTCATGTGAGAGTGGTGTGTTGAGAAATCAGTAATAATTCAGCACGGGTGGACACGGGGTCTGCTTCAGCGTGGCAAGGGATGAGTGTAGTCAAGTCGGCAGAGGACCCATGGGGGACCTGGACCATGACAAGGAGTTTGGGCTTTGTCCTGAATGCAATGGGAGCCATTTAAGGACTTTGAGCAGAGAGTGGCTGGATTAAATGAGTTTTAGAAGGAAGGTTCCTGGGGAATAGGAGGGCAGAACAGAGGCAAGGAGGTGAGTTAGGAGGCTGTTAGAGTTGTCCAGGCAAAAAGTCTTGATGGAACGCAAGGGATAGTGGTATGGAGAACATTTAGAAGGTGGAATTTACAAGCCTGGCACTGGGTGGGAAAGGAGGAGATATCTCGAGTGATTCAGTTATCTGGCTCTGGTGACTGAAGGTGCAGTGCTGATTGTTGGGGATGATGGTGATTTGGCTTCGGACACCCCAGGTGGGCAGCACCCAAGGGCTGCACCATAGAGACAGAACCGTGTTTCTGATCCTCTTAGGAGACTCCCTGTCAGGCTCTAGTCCCATCCGCTGTCATGGGGAGGCAGGGATCTATGCCTTTGGTAGACTCAATCTAAAGACGACTTGATATTTTTCTTTGTGATACATAATATGATTGAGTAGATGATGTATTGAGAAATGTGTTCCTGTTCTCATCATTTTCAAGGACTGGAGAGAGGTCCATTTTCTCCTGTAGGGTTGGCAGCGTTCTTCTGCTTCTGCCCTTTGCTTTCCCCGAAGTGGGAGTGGAAGCTATGCCTGGCCACCTAGAGCTCTGCCCTCTGCCAGGTCTGGGTCATCTCAGCCTCATTTTAGCCCCTAGTTGTTACAATGGGGCATTGTGAAACACATCCTGCCCCCAGAGGCCACTGAAGGGACAGGCTTAGCTTGTCTATTCACCCAATGTCCCCACAGACCTATAAGCACCTATGAGACCCTAAGGGGATATGTCGACCACTTGCCCTGGCCCCCAGTGCTGTTGGAGTTGGCCTCTCGCGTCCACCTCAGCTATTTCTTCTCATCCCTGTAGTGGGTCTGCTGCTCTCCATCCTCCATGGCACGCCTCCATCTGCCCTTCCTTCCCGTTCATTAAAAAAACAATCATCTTTTTCCCTACTCTCTTTATCTCTTTTCGCTTCTTTCTCTTCTAATTATCTTGTACATCTTGGCTTTTGAACCAGTGTATTTGGTCTTTCTAGCCATTACTAACTAGGTCTTTGTGGTCATTAAGTCACATCCTGCTCTGTGTTGTCTGGTTCTTCGGCTGCTTTCTGCTGCTGCCTCCTCGCCCACAGCTCAGTGGTCTTCTAGACATGAAGATAGCTAAATGCCACTTTCAGATAAGCCACACACAATGCCACATGGATCAAATTCAGATCAATAGCTCAGGGATGTATTATGTTGAACCAGACAGAATTGCCAATAGTCAATCATTTTGACCCTCAGTAATGACTTTCATTGACATCAACCTAATAGAACGAGTTCGTTTCCAATGATTAGCTCTACACCCAATCTGTACTGCACACTCACTCATGAGGGGCCAATTATTTCATCACAGGAAACAAGACTCAGGAGAAAGTGTTCTTTTCCTTTCTCCTAGTCATACATATTCTAGCTCACTGATTACTTTGTGTTATCGCTCTGCTGGCATTGACACATCAAAATTGAATTCCAGATATACATTTTATCTTAGCTGCTCATTCCCACCCACTTATCTTGATATTATGGATGGAGAGTCAGTTCATAAATGTCATCCCTAGCATTTGTACTGGGGGCTTACCTACCTCCTTGATACTTTTTCATTCATATAAAATTCTACCTATGCAACTCAACACTGACCATTCATTTAATTTAGAGTAGTCAATGTATAGCTGTTTAATTTGATGTTATTGGACACTGGTCTTTTAAGCAAGAATGCTTACTATCTTGTGGCTTTTGTTTCTGATGTAATAGAAAATGGATTCCTAGATTGTACCTAGAAAACAATAAGAAGCATTATCATTTAGCAGGTTTAAATTTCCCTTCTCCCTCTCTTTTTTGGCTTTTATTAAGTTATGAGTTTATCAAGGTATCTTATTATATAATGTAGCTAAGCATTTTTCCCTAGAAATGTATATTATCTAATTATTTTACAGAAATATAAACTTTACCTGTGACTCCATTTTCCCCAGAGGAGAGAATAAATAAGAAATAAATCTGCCTTGTATTGCATTTATTCAACAAATATTTATGGAGACTTATGGGCCTGGCACTTCCTAATCGTAGGGAACTGTTCTGGGAGTTGGTATTTGGGCTTTGAAAGCAGCTATGTCCTTTTTACTTAATTCAGAGGCACTCAACTTGGATTGAGCCCAGACCCCTCCAAGCCACTCCCCCTCCCAGAAGTGACCCTAGCCCATCCTGACAGCCCAGGCAGGATTGAAGAGGATAATTGACAACCAAAATTGGTAACTTGTTTCTAACTCCATAAAACCTTAGGTTAATTTAGGGGCTGGCCCGCTTGCGTGGCAGTCAAGTTCACGCCCTCAGCTTCGGCGGCCCGGGGTTCGCAGGTTCGGATCCCAGGCACGCACCAACTCACCGCTTGTCAGACCATGCTGTGGCGGTGTCTCATATAAAGTAGAGGAAGATGGGCACGGATGTTAGCCCAGGGCTGATCTTCCTCAGCAAAAAAGAGGAGGATTGGCATTGGATGTTAGCTCAGGGCTGATCTTCCTCACACACACACACACAAAAACTTAGGTTAATTTAACTTGTTTCTCTTTTTGCTTGAATCTAAGAACAGTGTGAAAAATGTCGAACCAAGAATAATCTCTTTAAGTAGGTGAAATAAATGGGACCCTGAGAGCAATTCTAAGCATTAGACTGGTCTGCCCAAGTTTTTCTGAGTTAACCCAAAAAAGGAAATTTGCACTTAAGTGATTAAATGTTGGCTGATATGATATTTGTCTATTGAAATACCAATTTCTAGAGGGAAGGAGAAAGAAAAATGAAATGCAAATGTGCCAGGCATTTCTTAAGTGAGGTGGCCTGAATTTTCCTTTTTGATTTGGTCCTTGTCTTGTTTGGGTATCAATGTATTAGCATCATGGTGGGGGTGGGGGAGAAGTGTTTCCTCTTGTTTTTAAAAAAAATTTCTAGAACTGTATAAGAGTGGAGGGATAAGTTACTTGAGAGTTGATGGCACTTACCACGGCAAACAATTGGCTGAGTATTTTTTTTGTAGGAAGATTTTCTACCAATGATTACATTTCTAAGTTTTCAAATCTAACGTCATACAATTGTTCATAGTATTCTTGCTCTCTTAACTTTTAAAAACCTCTATCTGGGACTAGCCCCCATGGCCTAGTGGTTAAGTTCGGTGCGCTCTGCTTCGGCAGCTCGGGTTCAGTTCCTGGGCAGAGGCCCACACCGCTTGTCTATCAGTGGCCATGCTGTGACGGCAGCTCACATACAAAGTAGAGGAAGATTGACAACATATGCTAGTTCAGGGCAAGTCTTCCTCAACAACAACAAAAAAACTCTATCTGAAGTTACGTCCCATTTTCATTCTTAATACTATTGATTTGTCCTTTCTATTTTTTCTTCATAAATCATGCCAGATATTTTGTCAAATTCATCAGCCTTTTCCAAGAATTAATTTTGACATCATAAATCTTCTTGAACGTATTTTTGGTTTTCATGTTCATAAAATTCTGTTCTTTTTCTTTATCTGTTTCCTTCATTTTTTAAAAAGTTTTTCTGCTGTTATATTTCCAATGTCTGAAGATGTGTACTTTGCTCACTAATTTTCAGGTAAAAATAAGCATTTAAAGCTAAAGCTATTGGGCCGGCCCCATGGCTTAGCGGTTAAGTGCGCGCGCTCTGCTACTGGCGACCCGGGGTTCGGATCCTGGGCACGCACCCACGCACCGCTTCTCTGGCCATGCTGAGGCCGCGTCCCACATACAGCAACTAGAAAGATGTGCAGCTATGACATACAACTATCTACTGGGGCTTTGGGGGGGAAAAAAAAGGAGGAGGATCGGCAATAGATGTTAGCTCAGAGCCGGTCTTCCTCAGCAAAAAGAGGAGGATTAGCATGGATGTTAGCTCAGTGCTGATCTTCCTCACACACACACACACACAAAATAAATAAATAAAATAAAGCTAAAGCTATAAATATATCTCCAAGTACTGTTTTCATGGCATTTCACAAGTTTTGATTCATTATCAGACAGTTCTTCTTGGACCTATGGGTTACTTAGAATGCATTTCAAACTTTCAAATATTTAGACAGTTTTATTTGTCTTTTTATTATTGATTTATATCATAATTGCATTGTGTTCCAAAAACATAGTCTATATGGTACAGATTCTTTGAATTTTGTTGATACTTGTTTCATGGCTTAGTATATGATCAATTTCTATAAATGTTCCATCCATGTGTGTTTCTAAAGATTTTGTATGCTCTAGTTGTTGGGTGCTAAGTTTTGTGCCCATGAAATTAAGCTTTTGATTGTTAGATCCACGTGTAATTGAAAGAAGTATGTTGTAAGTTCCCACCACAATGGTGGATTTGTCAATGAATTCCTACAGTTCTATCAATTTTAGCTATTTTGCTATTTTGAGGCTATTTAAAAACTTTGTTATGGAAATTTTCACACACACTCAAAAATAGAGTCTAGTCTAATGAATCTCTTCACCCACTCTCTGTCCATGTATCCATCATCCCTCACCTAGCTTCAGTTACCAACATTTTGCCATTCTTGTCTCATCTGTTCTCCTTACCATTTTTGTTGTTGGGATAGTTTAAAGCAAATCCCAGATATGACATTTCACTCCAATACTTTAGTATGTTTCCCTAATAGATAAGACTTAAAACACATAACAAAATATGTTGGAGCCACTGTGTCAGGTGCCCACAAGGGAAGAATCGCTCGATCCTAGTGAGGTCAACCTCCATGGTTTTCAGGCTCTCCTTTGAAAAGCTGACCCCCTCTCCAGTTTAGTCGCATGTAGGAAACAGCTGCTATGATGTCTTGTATCCAGTGAGTGCTCAATAAGTGTTTGTGACAACTACTTACTCACTGGAATCTCTAGGAATGGCCTTGGGAAGTGGAGATTGCTCACAGCTAGCAACTCTATAGGGTCAAATACTTTGGCAAGGCCCCAAAGTCTTGATATTATCCTTGTTCTTTTCCTGCCATGCCGAGCACTTGGTAGAGGCTAAGCGGGGTCCTTGGAAGTTTTGGGAAATGGGAGTAACAGGGTGAAGAGTTGATGTCAAATACCACCATTAATCAAATCCATGCATACAGCCAAACCTTCTAATTCATACTGGAATTTTGCTGAATGAGACATGGCTTACAACAAGTGTTCTCTCAGATGGGTCTTAGATAAGCCCTATTTACTACAAAGGTTTTATATATATGGAGCACCTACCATGTTACAGGCACTGTACATGGCACTGGGAATGCTCATGGAGCCCACAGTGTAGACGGGACATGACTGTTATATATGCATTCTAATTGAGTTCAATGGGACACATGCTCTGAAGGAACATAACAAGACTTGATCTAGACTGGGGTGAGGGAAGGCTTCACTGCAGACATGGTCTTGAAGGAGCTCTGAGGGATGAGTTGAGTTAAAGGCAAAGCTGGCAGTCACGGCAACGGCGAGATGAGCTCGGGCAAGGGCAAGTGTGGTGAGGACCTTGCAGAGAGGGACTGGGTTCTGGAACACAGAGCAGCAGGGTGAGTGTTGACAGCCGAGACTGGAAGATTCTGGTCAGGGGTTTGGTCTTTATCCTAACGACGATGACGATGATAAGGACGATGCACTGTTCTGAGCACTTCACATATGCTAACTCATTTAATCCTCAAAGCTACACTGTTCAGTGGATATTATATCATCCTCCTTCTGCAGGTGGGGAAACAGATACAGAGCTGCTATATAATTGTGCCCCAGGTCACCCAGCTGGTGAACCACACACCCATGTGGGCTGGATCCAGAGGTGAGGCCTTGCACCACCATGCTGGACTGTCTTTACAGGGTTTTAAGCCGAAGAATGACGCAAAAACAGGTTTTGGGGGCTGGCCCGGTGGCTTAGTGGTTAAGTTCGCGTGCTCCACTTCAGTGGCCCAGGGTTCATGGGGTCGGATCTCGGGTGTGGACCCACGCACTACACATCAAGCCATGCCGTGGCAGCATTCCACATACAAAAAATAGAGGCAGATTACCACAAATGTTAGCTCAGCAACAATCTTCCTCAAGAAAAAAGAGGAAGATTGGCAGCAGATGTTAGCTCAGGACCAGTCTTCCTCACCAAAAAAACAAAAAATGAAAAACAGGATTTTTTATTTTTTAAAAAAATTTCCTGGTTGCTGAGTGGAGAGCGGACTAAGGGAAGACGGAGCAGGAAGTTAGGAGGCTTCTGAAGAAGTCAAGGCGAGAGATGATGAGGGCTTGTGCCAGGGTCGTGGCAGCAGAGGTGGAGAGTAGTGGGAGGGCTTGGCAGCTCCAGCAGGAAGGGAAATGGCCAGGATTGGTGAATTGCTTGGAAAAGGAAGGCGAGGGAGTGGTCAAGGCTGGCTCCTGGCTGTCTGGCACAACTGTGAGCCCTTCCACCGGGCTCCAGAACGTGAGGTGCTGAGCAGAGAGCATGAGCCGACCTGGGAGAGAAGGGATTCTGCAGAGTCTGGTAGACAGAGAGCTAGTGGGGAACATACGCGCCGTGAGGCAGGGCTGTGTCTGTTTTATTCACCATGGGTTTACTGTCTCAACAGGCATCCTACTGATTAGTATGTAGCAGGCGCTCCATAAATATTGGCTGAATTAATGGAAGAACAACAAAAAATCTGTGTCCTGAACCCACCAGCTAAGTAACGGTGAAGCACTTCGCCTCTGTAGATGAAACAATCCCTGCACTGCCGTCCACTCTGAGGCCAGGCTTGTTCTGCGTTCTGAAAACAGCACACACAGCCTGTGACGTCCTGGAGTCGGCTGGTACTGCCTCATGACAGCTGATGGTTAAATTTTCAAGAATCTTGAGGGCTGATTGTTAAACACAGTCATTATTAAACATTAAATTGCTACTTACTGCGCATCTCTTTCCAACTCCTCATTCGGTGGCATTATGTTGATTGCTTGAAACTGACTCTGCTGGGAATATTTACACCATGGAAATCAGTCAAAGCCAAAAATCAGGGGTTGATTTGGTTTTGTTTATTGTTTTGAGTCCAGGCTCTAGACTTAAGAAAGTGCTGGAGACGATGTTAATAATGCAATTTAAATAGAAAAGTGTATCATGTCCATAGCCATTATATCGTGAATAGCATAAAAAATCGAGGAAATTTTCTTCCAGTATTCGAAAACCATTATCCAATTTAGCAAAGAAAAAAAAATATATGAAATTACTTATATCATTAATGTACAAGTAAAGTTCTGACATTTCACTGAACACACATCTTGGTTGTTTCGCTACTGTCTCGCTCATAAATGTAAATGAAAATATCAATCAACATTCGTGTTGGAATTACATTTGTTTGTCAGTTGCAACTATAGATTGGCTATGGACACAAGCATTTGGCGACAATCAACAAAGGCATTCTGTGAGAATCAATTGGCTCTCTGGACTCATAATGAAGAGTATTGCATATTTTATTATTTGTAATGGTGTGCTTCACATCCTTTATATCGTTACAATTTATAATGCTTATATGTATATTTACGCATTCAGGGTTTTGTTTTTTTTTTTGGAGAGCCGGTTGTTAAGCATTTACCAGCAGGCCACTGCATTCAACCCTTGCTGCAAGAATTCTTCTTATAAAGAGGGTAGCATGAAGGGGACAATGCCAAACAACAGAGAACACGCACGGGCAGAGGTGGAGAGGATCATGTTTATCCAGCAGCGGGACACGGGCAGGCTGAATTACTGAAATGAGAGTACCGAGAAGTCAGAGCTCTGATAAAGTAGACATTTACATTTCCTACTTACCACGCCTTCTACTGAGAGACTTGCAGGTACGGCGACTGGATCGGTAGGGAATTAGATGCTCTGTGAATTTCTGAGAACATGCTGGCTTCAATATTCATTTGCTGCTAAGCTCTGTCAAAATTGCTACACCACCTCCCCCGCCCCCCCCCCCCGGTGGGACTCAGAATCCATTTTCCTCTTCAGGATGGTATTACTATTTAGAGGTGGGAGAATTCTTTTTTTTTTTTTTTTTCAACATTCACTTTTTTTTTTTTTTAATTTTTTGTTTATTGTAGTAACATTGGTTTATAACATTGTAAAAATTTCAGGTGTACATCATTGTACTTCTATTTCTGCATAGATTACATCATGTTCACCACCAAAATACTAATTACAACCCATCACCACACACATGTACCAAATTATCCCTTTCACCCTCCTCCCTCCCCCCTTCCCCTCTGCTAACCACCAATCCAATCTCTGTCCCTATGTGTTTGTTTATTGTTGTTATTATCTACTACTTAATGAAGGAAATCATACGGTATTTGACCTTCTCCCTCTGACTTATTTCACTTTGCATTCTTATTTAAACATTTCCAAAGCAAGCAACTTGGTAACTAACGGCACAGTCCTGTGACAGGGTGAGCAAGATTTCCCTGAATTAATCACTATTAGTGAAGAGAAGCATCGTTCCAACTCTGCCCTGGAAAATTTGAAGCTTTTGAGAACTCACCACGAGCACTGCAGGGACTGTTTCCGTGTTCCTTGGGGGCAAACTAAGGCAATAAAATGAAAATGAGGTTTGTGATAAAATGTTATTGTACCTAGAATATGATCTACAGGGTATTTCGTAACTATCTTTCTCACGTTACTTCTAGTGGCTCCTACACTGTTTTTCCCTTACAATTGTTTCTGCATGGGCCCACGGTTCAGCACACCCTTCCTATTTTTGCAAGGTCTAATTAGACACTGGGGCAAGATGCATGTTGTCTGGAGGGTATTTATAACTTCTTGTGTATTTAAGAGTATAATTATGCAATTGTAAGATATTCTTATTAATGTCAATTAATCTATTGTTCATTGGGGTTCATTCTTAGGATGATAAAATTCAGGAAAACTGGAAATTTGCTTATTTAAACTGAGAGATTGCATATACAAATGGACAGTGGCCAGACCATATATGAAAACTCTGACCTACAATCTACAGTGACCATCCCAGGAAGCCAGACTGCCATCTCTGGCAACAATCCAGGAAGCCAAATAATGACCTCTGTAACAGTTGGCCCCAAATGGCGAGGACTTGGTTAATGACTGACTGCTTCCCTCGTTTTTGTCCCTGCTTCCAACTTAGGGCCAACCAGAGAAAGTAAAACATGCACCCCTAAGCGATCACACGGATGCCCTGCTTCTAGTTAGCTGCCTCCCGCATCTCCGTGCCCACAGCCTCCATCAGCACACGCCTGAAGCCGTCCCTCTTCTCCACTATGAAGCCTTCCCACTCTTCTCTCTGCCTTGAGTCTCTGCCGAACACAAGTGACGGTGGCTGACTCCCTTAGCAAACTCTGAATAAACAGCCTTTGCTTATCCTCATTTGGTTGGTCTTTATTTTTCCACAAAAGTAAAAGAAAAAATCCCTCCAGATCATCTTGAGGCAACCCTGAACCCTAGGCTGGCTCCCCAGAACCAATGGGCACAATTCAGCATCTTTCTAGTGGCGCCTTCAGGGCCCTCAGCACCCGGCCTCTCCCAGGGAGGTCGTCACCAGGGGCTTGGGGACCTCCCGGGAACACATCGTGAGGCCCCGTCCCCCTTCCCTTTAGGCAGTCCCCAGGTGGACACCAGCTGTTCCCCTTCCCTTTAGGCAGTCCCGAGGTGGCTGCCAGCCTTTAGGGGCTCCCAGGGGACATTATTTGCTGACTTGCAGGTCCGATGAATATTCTCAGTCCTTGGCTCTTTACTTTTGGCAAGTGAAATAACAGGAAGACTTTTGCAAGCGTTCAGAAGAGACACTCACTTTTGTAAATCACCTACCCAGCCAGCTGGAGTTCTATTTATGACCCCATTTCTGGATATGAACTCCCAGCCCCTGGAGAGCACAGACCTCAGCATGACACCCGGTTTAATCCACTGGCTTCGACCTAGATGAATGCTTGGTTGACCCTAAGTGGTTCTCTTCTCTAAACTGAGTGAAAGATGATGTCCAGGGCCCTCAATTAAGTGGGAGGCAGAAGTCTCAAAGTATTAATTAGGAACAGAAGATGACCTAGGTCAGAATGAGTCTGGCGTCCTCGATCTCAGTTGTCTTAGGAAAGACAGTATTTGCATGAGTTAGAATTGCAAATGGAACAAGCTAAATATTTGCATCTTGGTAGGTTGTAACGGACAAGAGCTCATTTCTGCTTCAATCAGCTCGACTTTGTGAGAAAGTACACTGTAGAAGCAAAACAACTTCACAGCTCGGCAAACTACTTCTCACTCCAGCAAAGGTCTCTTGCCTGTTTGAGCGGAAGCAAAGTAGATCTTTTATTCTAGCAGAAGAGAGAGGAAAGAAACCTGCTTTAGGTTTTCAATAAAATGCAGAGAAGCACAGAATTAGAGCACCCAGTCCTATTTCCCAAAGCCTATTTATGCCTTGGGTCACTGGTCCTACAAGACGCTCCTTTAAAGTAGGATTCTGAGGGCAAAAAAGTTTGGGTAACACTCTACCGAGTTTCTTCCCCTTGCTGGTCACCATGCACAACAAATTAGCATATTGAAGTTTCTGGAAAATTCTACAGTAAAGGAAGCCTGTTTTACTCTAATCAGTGTGCACAATTACTGAGGAAGCATGGAATATGCCTTGGGAAATACTGATTTAGGCCAATCTCCTCATTTTTTAGTTGAGCAAAATGAAGCCCAGGGTTGAGTGGCCTACCAGTTACAGTTTTGGTGAGAGATCCAGGATACGCTCCCTGCCCTTCTGGCTTTCAGAGTAGCACTCTTCATACTGCACCAGGCTGCCTCTCCATGATCCCCTGGCCAGTGACTTGCCCAACCAGGTGGAGAGGATCTAGAGTCCTCTCCACACAGTTACTGGTTTTGTCATTACTCGTGGAAAGAGAATGCCTGTGACCCACCCAGCCTCCCAATGGTTTTCCATTCAGTCTGGTCTCAATTATAACTCTGTCTTCCAATGGTGCACATAGGTAGATTAAGTGTGTATAGCATTATGCTTCTCAAGGAGACACATACTTCAGAGGTTTTTTATAAAATCTACACTGCTTCCAAGAAAAATGCCTGGTATGAATGCCCAAATCCTGCTGATTTGCCCCCATCCCTTACCTGTGACCTTGGAGCTCCAAAGATGCACAGCACAAGCGCCTCCCGTGGGGACGGCCAGGCACACGGCAGATGGAGGCCGAAGCATTTAGGAGCCCAGGCCCCTGGCAGAGCACTTGAGTGCTTCTGTGAGAAGAGGGGAGGGAGTCTGGAACATTTCACAGCATAACGCAGCCTAAAGGAGAGCTCTGTGCAGGCAAGTTTGGGTCAGGCCTCAGTCTCTTCTGTCTCATGCAGCTCTTTGCGCATGTGGGAGGTTTGAAGACCCACTCTTTCCTTCCCTGAGGAGGGTGGCTGGTGTGGAAAATTCTGGGGATACTGTCCTCTCCAGTTCTTCTCTTTGACCAGAGCCCTTTTCAACCACTCTGTCTGATCTCCCTGCGCCATCTCCTCGGCCCCCTTGTCCAGGCAGGTCTTTCTTGTGGGCAGCTCAGGCTCTCAGATAAAAAGTCAGCTGCCCTGGAGAGTGGCCTCTCTTCTCTTAATTCTTGACTCACTGAGTTTCTTTTCACTTCTGAGATGTCCAGGTCAGGGGTCTGGATGAGACGAACTCGTGTCTTTGCAGCCGCATACCCCTCACAGGAGGCTGAAAGCCAACGTCCAGGACAGCTTGTGGCCTCACCCTGGGCTCTGGTCTGGGCAGGGCAGGTTTCCACTCACCAGGGACTCGCTGCTTGTTCTGTCATTTAGGAAGCTTCCAGGAGCCCTTGTCAAAGAGGAGCTGTGGTTGGGCTGCTCCGAGATTTGTTCCAGCACTTCCTGGCTTTGAGCAAACCCCTGAAAATTTTCTACATTAGATTTTCCCTTCTCTAAACTGGGACCAATCCTGCCCACAGAGGGTTTGTGAAGAGGGATTTATGACAGCAGGAGGGCATACCTTCCCACTGGGGTTTGCAGAACTTGCTGTTATTATGGGGCTGGGTTGTTGGTGTCATTTCCACCTTTGCTTTATTTTGAACACTACACATAAGCCATACATTGTTGTGTGGTGCCATTTAGAGGGGACAAGACCTTAGCGAATTAAATTATTTTTAGCTATGTCTCTGTGGTGTACTGAGGGGGAAAAAGGCACCAGTCTCCATATAAGAGTCTCTGGTACAGATGCACTCAGATCTGGCTGGTTTTTGAAAATTTTATGTTTTCGAATACAAGTGTACCAGTTCTTTATTGCAGGAAGAGAAATCAGGTTTTTCAAGCACAATCTCGAGAGACGCACATCATGAAAACACAACATTAAGAAGCGAGACAGTCTGGGTTAGCAGAACCAGCGCCCTGTGCCGCTGTCAGAATCTGCGTGGAGGGCAGAGCTGCCACGGGATCTCACCGGGAACAGAGGAGGAGGTCCACCTTCACCGCATCTGGCTCCCAGTGGGCGGAACCCACCCAGTGAGTTACACGCCAGGAACCGAGTAGGTCTTTGGAATGTGACGTTCTCCAGAGGCTGGTATGGTCTAGTCTGAGGGTTTCCTGGGGACATCGCTCTTTCTGGGAGCTGTTTGTGGAGAAACTGGCTGATCCCCTCAAAAGTTTGTCACACCCACTCTCTCTCAGCCTCCCAGGAGTTCAGCACCTGCCAGGAAGTGTGGGTGCTGGAAAAGAGAATGTTGATCAGCTGACCCCATGGGAGGGAGGCCCTGGAAGTGAAGGTGAGACCCACTGGTGTGTAGCCAATGGGAACAGAAAGGCTGGAGAGGGAGGCTAACTCAACCTGGCCAAGAAAGGACAGAGATCCTGAGAGTTCAGTAGATGGAATGCTCTGCGCCTTTTAGAGCAACTTCCCGTTCCAACTGGCCTGGGATCCAGGGTCATCAGATGAACTGTGTGGTACTGAAGAGACTTCCTTCCACTGCTGGACACGAAGCCTCGGCTGGGGCAGGTATTCCAACGGAATGAATCGAGACAGCCTCTTCCTGTCAGAGGAATGTCTCTTCTCAGGATTTAAAACAAAGGAGTCAGACGGGAGCCCTGGTGAGAAACCGTAACCCCAGGACATAAGGGCCTCCTGCAGTTAGCACAGGTACTGAGGACAGCAGGAAGCGGGCCGCAGAGGATCCGTGGGGCTCAAGCACAGAAAGAAGGGAATTACTGGAGGACGATCCTTCTCCTTACAGTAGGAGTCCACTACATGTTTGCTTCTCAAGTACTGTGGGGTCTGGGTTGCTCGCCTTTTTCCAGGGAGAGAAAGAAAATATAACACTGGCAAAGCCCAGGTTTCCATGACACCAGACATCAGAAGAACAGGGATTTAAGGATTCAAGGATTCCTCCCTTTAGTAACAGGGATTGCACCCAGCACTGCGTGAAAGTGCAGGATTTCGATAGGTAGTTCAGAGAAGGCCCACAAGGCCACACCTGGGGAGTTCGTTCATGAGAAAGGAGAAACCACAGACTATTTGCATGAGCTGCAGGCCAAATGGAAAAGAGACTTCTCCTGCACACCTGGGGAACGGTGTCAGGGCTGGCCATTTTTTCTACTTTGAAGAGTGGGAAGAGTAAGCTCGGGTTCTCCAGACCCTGCAGCTGACGATGGGAGACCGGCTGCTGTGACTGAGAAGGCAACTGGATCAGCAGTTTGAGACGCTGCCACGTGGCCAGCCTCTATCCGCCAAGCTCGCCATCTTTGGGGAGGGCGTGAGGGAGCCATGACTGTGGATGCAGTGCAAATGCTGCCTCATCACTGGGCTCAGAAAGTGTCTGGAAGAGGGCAAGCGCTCTATGGCAAACTGGAGCTCTGGATTTCTGATGACACCAACTTGGGAAGAGGACAGACGTTTCAACCGGCAGAGAGGAAAATGCTTTGCAAGGTATTTGGACAGTGCTGAGAGGTGGCCGAAGTGTCATAAATCCCTCAGACCAATTTCTCCTTAAGATAAACTCATAATTTCACTCCTATAGTTTTATAGTTTCCCAAAGAATGTTTACTTTGCCTCAATACAAGGATTCAAGGATCAAGTCTTGAAACTGCATTGAAGGCTCCCATCCCCGTTCGAGAGAAGCGTCAAGAGAGGTGGCTTTAACGTCATCTGAAGCATGGGGAACCCATTCCCTGTAGAGAGAGGTGACGTGTAGAGCAAAAGGAGAGCAGAAGGGATGAGGTATGACAATTTTGCACACCTGACACCCAGCTTCCCACTGGGGTCCATGCTGGTGCACCTTCTGTTATCTGGAGCTATCATTCTAACAAGAACTTTAAGCAGATTTAAGAAATGAGCCTGTTCTTCAGATGGATGGCTTCACATCCTTTGGCACATGGAGCAACTGTTTCTAAGATACGCAGAGACACAAGTCCACACCACACTTGCTCCTTTGTGACGCCCGGTGAGTAATGTAGCCTGTGAGCCACATATGCCATCTTCTGACAAGTCGAGAAGGAGCACTCCCTCTCAGCTGTCTCGGATGAGCTCACCTGCTGCCCGCCAGGGTGGCCCTCCTGTAATGCCTCTTTTTTCGAGAGATGACTAAGTGTAAGTAGCTCAGAGCTCATTGCAGGCAAATCATTACAAAGCAGCAGAGTGAGAAGCTGGGGATAAACGAGGTCTATTCATTAATGGGACCCAGAAATCTTGGGTTCTATTTCAGCATCGGTGTCTGCTGTGGAATCCAGAAATCATTTCAACCTCTCAGTGCTTCAATTTTCTTCTGAAAGGAAAGGCAAAAGGTATCCACTTGATAATGAGGTTTGGAGGTTCAGCTGTGCATTCCTGGAGCATGGTAATGCAATCTCCACGGGGCAGTTATTTCTCTTCTACAATGAGTTTTGGGGCTAACGTATGAGAGCTAAATGGATTCCAGATTCTCTTACCACCACCAGGAAAAGAATACTCAGTGCTAGAATAAAAATAGAAAGCTTCCTTTTCAAAATAAGTTTGTAGAAGGAAAAGGATTTGCTAAGTTTTCTTAGCAGGGCTTTGAAAATAAATCACTTCTGGGCCGGCCCCATGGCTTAGCGGTTGGGTGTGCGCTCGGGTACTGACAGCGCAGGTTCGGATCTCAGGCGCGCACCGACGCACCGCTTCTCCGGCCATGCTGAGGCCGCGTCCCACATACAGCAACTAGAAGGATGTGCATCCAAGTCTTGGCTATTGTGAATAACGCTGCAATGAACACATGGGTGCATGTACCTTTACAAATTGGTGTTTTCAAGTTCTTTGGATAAATACCCAGCACTGAAATTTTTACAATGTTATAAACCAATGTTACTGCAATAAACAAAAAATAAAAAAAAAAAAAAAAAGAAGGATGTGCAACTATGACATAACAACTATCTACTGGGGTTTTGGGGAAGGAAAAAAGGAGGAGGATTGGCAATAGATGTTAGCTCACAGCTGGTCTTCCTCAGCAAAAAGAGGAAGATTAGCACAGATGTTAGCTCAGGGCTGATCTTCCTCACAAAATAATAAATAAATAATAAATAAATAAATAAATAACTCACTTCTGGAGACGCCAGCTCACACCGAAAGGCCCCGAATCTGACTGTGGGGCTGGTGGAGACGGCACTCCTACACACTCTTCCGCGGCACAGACCCAGGTACGGCCTGGCTGCTCCGGTTGGGGTCTCTTGTATTTTTGGGGGGAGGGAGAGAAGGCATTTTTGTTCGACAACGTCTCCTTGCTACCTGGTTTAAGTGATGAAGATACAATGAATGTTAACTTGAAGTTCACAAACTTTCATAACAAAATAAGACATATTTTGATTCTTATACAAAATTCAGGTCAGTTAGCTTTGTATGGCTACTGCTATTTAAAGCACAGATTTATAGTCCTATGATTATTTTAAAACAATGCACAATTAGAATTTGGTAGAGCCAACAGTGGTTTTTGGTTCTTCTGTCTCTAAAGCCTGAGTGATCACGTTTATTTTTATCTCTGAAAAAACCAAAAGGGCAGTTCTGCACATGTGCATGTAACTACCGTGTTTACAGATGAGCCTCCTATGACCCCTGTCCCTGCCCCCCTCCCATGGTCAGAGGGAACTCTAGGGCAGGGCAAGGAGGTGCCCTAAGACTCGCTAGTAATAACAACAATGAACAGTTCTATTAGCACTTATAGTGGAATTGCTCAAAACCTGGTTTTATTAACTTTCCTACAAAGTAACAAAGAAGGTGTCAGTGTATTTAGCACCTCTGGTCTTGTAGGTACTGTGATAGATGCATCCTGAATGGGCCCCCTTTAATAAAACACGAAAAAACAAACACAAACTCAAACCAACTTGTCAAGACAACAGCACAGCCTCTGACCTCTCGAAAAGAGCAATGATGATAAGGATCTCAGGGTGTCCAGTAACCGTCAGCAGTAACTCACGGAGCTGGCAGTAACCCAGGGATTGAAGGGGCAAGTGGAGGATGGGCCATGCCAACAGAGCAAGGTCATTTCTTCTCACAGGACTCAAGATCCACATCTGAATTCTGCACACCAGTAATTGATTTTTTTTGATTTGCAAAATTTTATTAAGCAATAGCTGGACAACTCTTACAACTTCAAATCATCAAGAAAAAAAAACATAAGGAGATTAATCCATCTCAATAATAAAGACAAAATAATTTGGACAAACCACACCATTTTGAATGCAAACCATTGATGCCTTCTAGAATACCTCCTGCACAATCTGATACACCAAATGCATAAGAGAGGCAAACAAGGGTGAGCTCGTTAGAATGCAACGGGGAATCTCAACAGATCTTGCTTGGAAAGCAAAACAAAGCAGGATGCTGGAATTGAAAACAAACAAACCAACGGTGGAGGAACTGAGGCGCCCACAGCAGCGTGCGCCATCCCTGAAGTTTGGACGAGAACATGCTGGTGGTCTGGTTTGGTCTGGGACCTGTGCACCTGCATCGCGCACTTACAGTTTAAAAAAAAAAAGGGAAAAGAAAATGCCAGTAGTAATAAACTCAGAAATTATGTCCAAATTTACAGTACCAAAATAATGCATTTATAAACAAATGCGACAACAATACCCCTTTGGTAAATAATACAGTGCCTTTTTCATCAAACGCATAACCCATGCTTTTCTACAACATGAAAAGAAATTTTTTGATCTACAGTAAACAACGAGATCTTAGAACCCTATCCCTCCCCTTTAAAAGAACTTGTAAACAGAAAATATAGGTACAAGTAAAGTTACAAGAAAATTGCACGAAGCCAAAGAAACGAAAACAAAATAAGCCACAACCCCTCAGAGTTTTATCAGCTGGGGAGAAGGAAATAAAAGAATGGTGAAGAGTTTTGAGTTCTGTGCTATTACAAAATCCCAGGATCTTAAACAACCTTTTTGACACATTTTGTCTCAACTAACTTGGTTCACAACCATTGACTTGGCCAAGTGATGGACGGCCCACACAGGGACACAATGGGCTCCTTTTCAAGAAACCTTTGAACCTGAAGATAGCGCAACACTGCAGAGGACACTCGAATTCAAGCCAGCCGGGGCATACACTCCTTTGCTCTTTTTTCAACCCACTCTCTGGTCTTTGGGGCAAGCGATGACTTCTTTTAGGGCTGTTCTCAAGGGCGTCCACCAAGCAGGGCACACTCATGGGGAGGCTCCTCTGTCTCAGCTCGAATTGGTGTTTTTGTGTAATTTTTGAAAACAATTGCAATTCCAAATGCATTTGTTTCTAGAGGTGAGCCCGCTCGAGACAGTATTTTAAATGCACTGGTTTACACTCAGTAGATAGCTCACTAATACAGGAGAAATCTCTACAAAAAGGCAATGTTTGGGAACACAGCTTCCGAGTTTGTACAGCGGAAGGATGAGGCGCCATGTTTTGCGCCTTTGGGCTGTTAGAGTGGAGGGGAGTTCAGAACACGGTCCCGGTCGTCCTTTCATTTTACAGATGGACGAATGGAGGCCCACGGTCACCCTCCAACTTTCGGCACAGAGACCCTGGGGTCTCCTGACGTTCTCCTATGCTAACAAGAGGAACGTGCACGTTCCTGCGTGTCCTTGTGGGACACTCGACAAGGGAGCAGTGGCCATGGATGAAAAACACTAACCTACAAAATCCTGACTTATGCTGCCATGAGAGCTTTGACATTTTCCTGCTCCTTGGTGCCAATTTTTCTGGGGATATACATTCAACGGGTACACCGTACACACATCTGTGCCTTTGGTTTGGTGAGGTTAGAGTTAAAACTAATTTAAAATTGGTTTTTATGTTTGTTAATTTATCGCTTCCCTCAAAAAGGCATGGATTCTTTATGTAGTTGACTATTGACTGGGCTAATGTTTTTAAATTTAGGAATCCAATGAGGTATTTTAACAGTCATAAACTGCTATTAACAAACATGAAGGATGTACAATTCTGCTGTTTAAAGTACTGACTTTAGTAGTATTTAATACATTGGGACTGACTGAATGAAAACAATTTTTAAAACAAGGAAAAGCATCACCATGAACTTAAAAGACACCACACAGCAGCTGCTGCAGACACCTGGGCCGTCTGCCGTGGCCTTCGAGAGTCTCTGCTCCTTTGGCCGGAGCAAGGGGAGCTGGGCAGTTGCTCATCCACAGGCGGACGCGCATGTACGCAAAACATCCCAGCCCGAGGTCTCTGTCTCTACCGGGGGAAAAGGCCTTTTGGGGAGCGATCTAAGAATTTAGTAAGTTTAGTTAATTATTTGCTACACATACTCACTTGCTCTTCAAACATGTATTTGTAGTTTTTATTCCAAGGATTTCCCCCTATATTTGCTCTGATGAAGAAAAGTTCTAAAATGTACCCTTTCGTGGTCTTTACATCTTAAAGACCAGGCAGAACTTTAAAAACGGAAACTTATTACTAATAATTCCTTCCTCTGCTACTCTCTTCCTAATGTCTCCTCTCATTTCATATCACCTTTTATTTTTAATTAAAAATAAAATTTCCAAGAGAAGGGGAAATATTATTTTAGGCTATGTTATCTCAAAGAAGTCTTCTCCTTTGTATATGATCAATACCACAAAATGCAAAGAAAGAGTTACTTTTAAAGGATGAATAGTATTTTTTTCCCAATTAGAAAAAGTTATAAATTGTCCAGCAAAAAAACCTTTTACCATATCCTCTTTATTTCTTGCAGCAAAATATACTGCTACCAAATAAGTCATTACAAACATACTCTTTTTCTAAATAAATAATAAAATGGGCATAACTCACCAGTACATAGTAACAAAATAATTCCTAACAACACTATTAAAGCAAGATAAATAATTATCTTTTGGACAATAAAACAGGGGAATTGCATTTAAATTATTTTAGAAATAGGCTATAACCATTATTGCACAACTAATAATAAGCAATGAAACATCATAACAAGCTACAGAAACTCATAAAATAATTATATAATTCTGAATACACTGCTAAATTCTTTCTGGCAGAATTTACCCACCAAAGAATCAGGTTCAATATTTTAAAATATAAAGTGGGAAACTCTGGTATTAGCTGGAAGATGGTCTTCACCACATTTAAAACCTCATCTGTTTCTTCGCAGTCTGGAGAGAACGGTGAGCGATACCATCTTGCTCTGGGAAAGGAACGGACCAGTGTCTTTTAAACCCAAACAGGGAATTAAAAAAAAATTATTTTGAAAATACTTTTCTGCAGTATCTTCCACTTGTCTGTTTCCAAACAAAATCCAAATTTAGGACCCTAAGCTAGTAGACAGTTCTTGTGCTCCTGCCCTACCTAAACAACATTACAGATGTGAATAACTGAAAAAGAGGAACTGGGGCTTGTTCTCAGAGCTGAATGCCACCCAAGGCGTCCCCTGAGGAGGGGGAGGTGGCAGAAGATCATCTCAGTGGACTTTTTTTTTTTGGCGCAATTAACAATGAGTAGTCAACCAACTACCTAAAGTCCCATAATTTAACCACGTTCTCCCAGTGGTTTATTTCCTCAGTAAACGGTCTGTACAGTTACTAAACAACTTTTTTTTTTCCCTAGAGAAGATTGTGAGACTTTTGTCAAAGAGCTGACTATAACTCTCTCTCTTAATACCCTGGCAAATGCTTAAAATTTTTTTGTTACATTTCTAATCTAGTGGAAACCATTTCTGGTCAATTGCATTTGAATGTAGCCAAGAAGAGGAAAGGAGGGCTTTCAATTGGTATCGTCAGCCTTTTTAGAAAGGGTAGAACAGTGTCATCTCACGGGAGAGAAAATGTCCACTGCTGCATTTTCCAGATTAAACAATAAAAGGGGTGGGGGAATAAAGGCTGCTTCTCAGCTGGTGGGCATCCAGTGACTAGCCACCGCGGTAGCTGAGAAAATCGTTACCCCACCGCACGCCGGGATCTCTCCACTTCTGTCTCCTACCTTCTCCCGAAGTCAATCATACTGAGTCACTGAGCCTACGGAATTGTGACATATTATAAAACTAGTGGAGTCTTCAATGTAAACATCCTCCGAAGAGGAGCGCAGCCCTTGTACGATTTCAAGTCACGCTGCGTGAACCGCCCGTGCGTACATGTGCAGGAGTTCCCTCCTCACCTGCCGTCCCTTCCCCTACATCCTCATGAGCGACGCCTATTTATACCGGGTAATAGCACCCCCATACAAAGCCTACTTTTATTAGTCAAACACAGTGCATTTGCCAAAACACCCTTCATTAATCAAATCACCTCTGGGGGAGTAACAGAATATGTGTGAACTAAATGTTGTTCCCCCAAGAGAACCTGTACCTTCAGGATTTTTGGTTGTGTCTTTTAAAAAAGTTTTTTGTTTTTACACTAGTGGTGATGTTGGAGGAGTAATAAAAGCTAGACATTGTGGAGAATGAAAAGCACGCATACTCCTTAGTCTAAAAGAATAGCAGGCCAGAAGGCAGTCCATGTTTCTGCTGAAGGGCCCCTCGTCCCGCAGCTCACACAGGCACACCAGGAGGACATTCCCACAGCAACCACGTTTCCTAAAAGAACACCAGGTGCCTTGCACCCTTTGCTTCCAAATACCACTCTCCTGTGTTTTGTTTTTGTTTAAAAAGAAAGAAGTAAGAAAGACAATAAAGGAGAATAAAAGCCCAAACAAACGACAGCAACTGAAGGTCAGCGCCTGCCCCGGGCCCGACAGACGTTTCCAGTTCTGCTCCTGTCTTCTGGTCCCCAGCCCCTGGGGCCCGGGCGGGCTCCTCGAGCATCTCCATCAGGCCCCTCTGGAAAGGCTCCTCTCCCTCTCCTCCTCCGCACAGCAGTCTCTTCATTTCAGGCGCTGAGTCACGGTGGCCAGGGCGACGGCGAAGGCCTGCACAGCGGAGAAGGGGTACTGGAAGTCCAGGATGTACGCATTGCCGTCGATCCTTCCAAACTGCATCACCTGGAGGGCGAGGGAGGGAAGCAAAGACATTAAAGCACAAACAAGGCGGGACACAGGGCAGCCGGGTCTGGGCAGCACCTGTTGGAGGCAGATAGCATGGCCTGTGAGATGCCAACAAAAGTGACTCCGATCAAGCTTCTCGATCTAACTACGAGTTTGGTGGAAATAAAGGAGCGGAGGAACATGTTAAACAACGCAGTGGGGAGACAATGAGCAGACCTCAGGGCATGGAAAGCTCCACAGGTCAAATGAAGGGGCTTCCTCATCCAGGAAACAGAAAAAGGAAGAACAAGTAGGAAGAAGAATCTACAGGCTAAAAGGGGCTGACGAGAAATATCAACTGCAACTGTCAATGTCACTACTCAGAGAGGGACAGAATGCCACCGCCTCTTTCCCAAGCCTGCTTGCCCTTGTCATTTCAGTACTCATGGGACCACGTGACATGTATTATTATGCAACATGTTATGTACACTTATTTATTGTCTTTCTTCCATTTTTGTAAACTCCATCAGGATAGGGATTTTCTGTTTTCCTCATCGATCTAATTTCAGCACTTAGAGTAAGGGCTGGCAAACTCTCTGTAAAGGGCCAATAATATTTTAGCCTTTGTAGGTCATACGGTCTTTGTCACAACTGCTTAACTCTGCTGCTGCAGGGCGAAAGCAGCTGTAAACTATACTTAAGTGGACGGGCGTGGCTGTGTCCCAATAAAACTTTATTTATAAAAAGCAGCAGCAGCCGGACTGGCCTGTGGGCCATACTCCTGGCTCAGAGGATTGCCAGGCACACAGCAGGTGCTCAATCAACATTTGTTGAGTGAATTAATGAAAATGAGATTTAAATAGGAGAAGTGAAGGGAATTCCAGGATGGTGGAGGAGGGTAGTTCCAGAACAGTAGCTACACAGCAGGGCTGGGGCAACCGTTCCAGGTTGGAGCAGGAAGAACCGACAAATTACCCAATGTGTTTGCACCAAGAGGGGACTTGCATTCTGCCAGGGAATCCGCGAATGACTTAATAATAAATACACAGAGAAATTAGCAAATAAGCAAGCAAACAAAAACTGGGTAATTATTATGTCTGGGGGACAAAAACCACTCTCCAACAAAAAAAGAAATGTGATTAAACCATATCACATGGCTCAGCTCTGAACGGTACTTACTGGCATAAGGAGGTGACCAGTGACTACTGATTCAACTGGGAAGGGGGGTAGAGAAAGTTCACGTGTGTGTAGTCAGAGGGTGGGGGGTGAAGAAAACAAACCCTCACGTTCCTCAGGAAGAAGTCAATACACAATGCTGAAAACTGAAAAATCACCAAATAGTAGACACCCTGCTCTTTACAAATATGGTGGCAAATACCAGAAAAAAGCCAACAGAGGTGGAAGCACGCCCTCTGGGGGAGGCTGAGGTTTGGGAGCACGCAGGGGCCTGTTAGGGGTCCTCTCGGGTCTTGTAGAAGCATTTGACTTTAAAAAATCAGTACACGTGTTACTCTGATGAGAAACAGACAAGACAGCAAGGGGTACACTGAAAATCACAACTCCACTTGGCCCTGAGAGACACCAGCTGTTTTCCACATTTCCCCTGCGGCCTTTTGAGAAACGCCCCCCCAAGGCCAAGGCACTGATACCCGCCCCCCCTTTAAAGGCCCCCAGAGGCCCGTCAGGATGAGACAGCCGCGCCGTGGCCCCGGGCCAGGCTCTCACCTGCCGCCCCTCCAGCTCCATCTGGAAGTTCTTGGCCGACTCCTGGGTCACCCGCCCCCCGAAGTCCAGCTGGCGCCCCTGCGTGGCCTCGTCCACAGCGGCTGCTTGTTGGCCGTGACGTGCACGAAGCCCTGGCTGCGCGGCCGGCCGTCCTCCCGCTCGCTGGCCCTGCGGCCCTTGGCCTCCTCCGGCTCGCCGGCCGCGCGCAGGCTGCGCTTGCCCTTCCAGCCCGTCTGGCCGCCCTGGCTCCGGGTCACCAGCTCGTCCCCGCTGACGCGCAGCCCGGGCTGGCTCTCCGAGCTGTCCTGGAACCCCTTCCTCTTGTTCAACTTCTTCCACTTCAGCTGGTCTTTCTGACTCTTCTCTTTCTTCTTCTCCCTCCCCAGGCGGGGGCTGGAGATCAGGGAATTCAAGTTGCTCCGAGTCCGAGCCTCCTTCTTCATCTCGCCCTCTGTGATGGCCTGAACGTTTCCCTCCTCGCTCGGCTGTCCAGGCGCTTCCGGCTCTTCTTCCCGAATGTCTCCGGCCGCTGGGGGACCGGACTTTCCGTCAGGGAGAGGACTTCCTGGAAGTTGTCAGCGGTCTCTACCATCACCTCTGTGCCCAGGTGGCTCTGGAGGTCGGCGGGCGGTGGGGACACGAGGGGCTTCTCCACCACCAAGTGTGCCTTGGGGGGAGCGTGCCCTGGGGGTTCTGCACGGGCGGGCATGCGCTGTAGGAACTCCAGGGGTGCAAGGCGACAGGTGGCGGCTGTAAACTCGAGCACGTGCTGCTTCCTGGATACATGGGGAGCAGGGGGCAGTAGCGGGGGGGCGGGTAGGCGGGCTACAGGACCACGGTGGGCTCCTGTTGTGCAAACTGTGTCTGGGACAGGGTGTCTTTCGGGGAGCAGGGAGCCTGCACTCCCGGCAAAGGGGGGGTGTTATAGCTTCCTGGGTAGGGCACTCCCATCCCATAGCCCGTCTGGAAAGTGGCAGTCGGGCTGGCGGGCGACTTGGGGGAGACGAAGGGCACTCGGGACACGTCCAGGTGCTGGCTCTGACCTGCCATCAGAGGGGACAGTTTCAGGGGGTTGGGCACTGCAGTCTGTGCTGTCCTGTCCTGGGGAACCCAGATGTCCTCCCCCAGTACGGGGTCCCACTGGTAAGGGGGCGGCCGCTTCCCGGCCACCGCAGCCTCGGGCAGCGCGGGGTGCCGCAGGGGCTTCTCGACTGGACAGTGCTGGCCCAGCGCCTCGTCCTCGGGGAAGGCCGAGTTGACAGAGTGGGCGCGCTCGCGGGCGCCGTCGGGCGGGCTCAGGAGGCTGTAGGAGGACTGCAGGGACAGCGGGGACGTGCCGGCCGCATGCGCCCCCGCCCCCGCCCCCGCGCCCGGCCGCGCCCCCGCTGCACTGGCTGCAGGTGTAGAGGGCGGGCGGCGGCCGCGCGGGGAAAGGCGCTGCGCCCTTGGGCTTGGCCAGCGGCTGCGGCGGGGCGCACGGGGGCTCGGCCAGCTGCGCCGCCCGCAGCGCCGCCTCGCGGTTGTTCCTGCGCAGCGCGGCGTGGATGAGGCTGCTGTCCGGCCTCTGCGCCGCGGCCGGGCCGGGCCCAGCGTCCCGGCGAGGGCGGGATACCGGGGCGGGTCCCCCGGTGGAATGGAGGTGGAATGGAGTAGCGCGGCCCCGTCAGGCGGTTCAGGGTCGCGCTGGTGCAGGGCTGGGGGACCTTCTCCTCGGTGGCGTGAGCCTCAGGGTGGCCGAGCTGCCTGGGCCGGGGAGGGTGTAGGTGTTCCGGGCGCAGAGCATCGGCGTCCGGGGACGGCACACCTCCTCCACGCTGCCGCTGCTGTCGAAGGTGGTGATCCTCTCGTAGCCCAGGGGCGGCTGATGGTGCGCCGCCGTGGGGTACAGCGAGAAGTCGCCCTTCTTCAAGCACACGTCCACCGGGGGCTGTGGGGGCGGCAGCGGGGGCGGCGGCGCTGCCGTGGTGGGGGCGGCGGGGATGGTTCCTGGGTAGGGCGGTGGGGGCTCATCTTCGCCACCTGGACCTCCTGGAGGGCACTGAACACCACGGCGTCCCCCTCGGCGGCCAGCTGCGGCACCGGCCGCAGGGCCTTGGCTGGCTTCTGCAGGTGCTCGTGGTCTTGGTCTCCGTGGTCCACCACCGACAGCTGGATGGCCCCCTGTGCTGGCGGCGGCAGGGACAGCTGAGGGGGCTTCGGAATGATGCGGCCCATCTCCACACCTCCGAAGATCACCTGTCCGGGGTTGGAGTAGCGGTTGGAGATTGCGTATGGGTTGGCACTGTCACTTGCGTGCTCAGCTGCCCCCACGGCCGTGGTCTGATTGGTCAGGACGTCCAGCTGCACGTTCTGATTGGCCAACAGGGACTGCACCAGTCCTATGCTCTGTGTGGGGGCCGTAGCTTGAGCTGAGCTGTGCATGGGCGCGATGGGGATGTTCACGGTACACGGTGGGTTGTTCTCAGGCACGCCAGATGCTCCCGTCACTGGAAGATTAGAAAAACCAACTGCTTACAAAACAGTGCCATGAAACTGGGTCAGAATAAGCAACTCATCTAGGCCTTTTACGTATAAACTGTAATTCCTACAAACAGATGCCTTTGCGTGGGGAAAGCTGGACCCTTCCTTCAAGTTACACAAAGCTTCTCTGAAGTTTCTGGAAGGACACTGGCAATCGGTGGGCTCTGGAGCTAAGGGCATTGTCAGAGCATTTCAATGAATACTTCTGAACCTTCTGAGTGTGGTGCCACGTGTCTGAATGGTACTATGGCAAATAAATGTTTAAGGACACTTTTTACTCATGATGGTCATAAAACGGCCCATTCTTATGCAAGAGGAGGGCAGTGGTACAGTATGAAACTCCACTGAGGACTCAATGCCTAGGCTTCTGAGTAGGTTTATCCAGGGTTTTGGATTGGTTAGTGTGGGAAGTGTCGTGGGGCAGATGTGTAGCTGAAATTTGTACGTAAATTAATTTTCTGTAAATAGAACCATGTCAAATGCAGTAGAGAAACCAATGATAAGAATCCTTTGGCAGATCTGCATATGAGGGGAAGGATCATTTCCTAACTTTACTGCTTTTTAGCATTTCAAACAGTATATAAGTTAGAGCCACACTGATTAAAACCCTGTAAATCCACCCTATTTGCACACAGGAGGAGTTTAATGGAGTGTGCGTTTGAGCAATCATCTGCAGACCACACGCAGGGCCTCAGCGCCACTGTTCAGTACTGCCCTTTCTAAAGAGCCCACAGAGCACTGGAGGTCTGCTCATCTGGACCTAAGTGCCACGTGACTATGAGCACGTGCGCAGGAAACAGGCATTAACAGGAAATTGCACAGGCTGGCTGACCTTTCACCAGAACTACAGAGGGAAGCCAGTAGTCCATCAAAAGCTAAGCCCACCCTTCGTGCCTGTGACAGACTCATCCCCCTTCCCTGGGGTCCTCCACTGAGACGTGACTGTCCCCTAGCTGCAAGAATCTAGGTCCTGTCTCAAGTTTTCTATGATTCCTGTTCAGATCCCTCTTCCAGATGCTCTCTCCTCCGTATGGAGTACTGAGGGCAGGCATCTTCCCCGCCGAAGGAGAGTCTCTCTGTTGCGTCACCAGCAGTATGTGTAAGCCCTGAGACAAATCATTCCTCCTTTCTCTGGGAAGCACAGACAGTGACGACAACAGCCGCAACAGCTGAGCACGAGAGAGCTAGATTAGCCACATTCCGGGAGAACGGAGGGCGCTAAGGGGAAAGTGTGAAAGCCACTTCTAAATCCAAGGTTCTGAAATAGCAGGAGAGCTGCTATAAAGCTCATGTGTGAGATTTCACCAAACTGCAGGTTTATGGGGTTGCAAAACCTCGCCCATTAGTCCAGAACATCTGCTCCACCCATGAGGAGAAAGTATACCTATCAGAGAACCAAAGACGGCTACTGTCAGAAAGTACAGTAGAATAATTTTACACGCAGAAATCTGGCTGAAGGAAGGTCAACAACGCCCCCAAGTTCAGAGCCCGAGTTGGGACGCGTGTCCCTCCCCATCCCACGGTGAGGTCCAGAGCCCCTCGTTTGAGAATGACAAGATACAGGAGGAGTCAGTGGCCGTGTACGGTTCCTCTGGCTCAGAAGCCAGAGGCTTTCAGAACCTTGCTTGGTTCTAAGTAGAGGAGCCTCTATATTTATAAAATTGCAGGTGGACTTTTTTGAGAATAGTTACATATAAATAATTGGTGGACTACTTAGAAATCATTCTAATAATCAAAATAGGATTCCCCCAGTAGAAAAGACTTAAATTAAGATGCTATGGATCTGAATGTTTGTAAGTTGAGATTTTAAAAACTTATACCAGCTTTGACCTTGAACTCAGACCTGGCCTCTATGCACTGAGACACACTCTGCACATTAGGAGAGAGATGTTCCGCCCCGGAGGTGGGGCAGGTTTGAGAAACTGGGCTCTGTGGCACCACAGGGAGATGCCATTCTCTAAGCAGGGATTGAAAGGATGAGGGCTAGCCTGGGGTCAGTGAGACTGGGTTTCAGTCCTGACTTGACTGAGTCCTGATGAGTCCTGTTAACTTCCCTATCTGGGCATATGACTAAGAGGACTACCGAGAGGATAAAGTGAGATGGTAGAAGTGCTCTGTGATCATGAGCCATCACGGCCACCTCATCGTCCTTGCTCTGGTAGCTCCCCTCCTCCCCAAACCAGTGACAGTAGGTGACCTTTCTCCAGTGACACGCCACCACACCCACCAACCTTACTGAGGAAGTTGTACCTTTTCCAAACCGAGGCAGCAGGCACGGACTGACATGTTGGCATTCTTGACTACTTACCACTCTGTCCCCGTCGCGACCCACTAACAGAGGGCTCGTGACAAACCAGTTGATGTGTGAACACACCTGGTAAATCATCCTCATCTTCACTGACAACATTCGGGTTGAAGACAGGTAAATTAACATACTCCATGGAAATCTTCCGGACCTCTGGGAGATAGATGGTCATCTGCCGCGGCTGGAGATGCAGGAGGCTGGTTTTATAGATTACTGGTGGGAGGAGGAAAGCACGGTTAATAGAGACAAGCCAGAGGAGAGCCAAGGCATCAACAGTCATGGGAAGAGATGTGGGGTGACCTGCGTGGGCAAGGCCGGAGACTCTGAGATCAGCCCTCCACCTCCCCTGGCGCACAACTGGCCACCCCGGCCACGGACTGGATTCGGGAACAACAAATTCTCAGTCTAGCCCAGAATTAAAAACCTATCTTAGACAAATTCTTTTTAGAATGAGCTCGGTTATGACAAATGTATTTTTTAAAAATCCCATTTGCAATCACCAGGATAACTTGGTGGAAACAGTTGTGATAACCAGAGAGCCAAGCTCAGGGGGCAGTCAAGCAGCTACTGGAGGGCAGCTACGCGGGGAGCAGCAATGACACTCGGGCTGTATTCGGGACTGGATTCTGGGCTTCCTGACTTCCAGTTTCATGCTCAGGATAGAGAATCGCGGAGAACTTCCACACAGTTTCTTTAAATGCTAAGATTTAATTTCATTAACAGGGACCTTTAAGAGAAGGCCTAGACTGCAACTAAAATATTTAGAGAAGACAAAACAAGTTGAAAAATAATGAATCTGAATTTAAGTTTCACAATAGGTTAAAATCAGGATGAAACTGTCCCGTCAACTTTCTCTTATGTTTAATACTCTTTGCTGTGAGATATGTAGAGGTTCTTTAATTATTCCTATTCTTATTTTTTATTAAGATGAGCCAAGTTCTACCTGCGAGGCTGTCACCTCACAGCCTGGTGGCTGACTGGCCAGCACTCCCACAGCTCCAGGCCTTCTGCTCTGAAGCACCGTCGTAAGGCTGCTCCTTGGGCTTGAGTGGGCTGAGACGCCTTTTCCACGCCAGGGGTCGTTACAGGTCTTATTCATGTTTTCCTCTCTCTTGCCCACAAAAGAGAGTTTGAATTTTGTCTCAAAAATTCTGGATGGTTCCATATAGCTTAAGAATTAATGCATTAAAGTGCTATTCTTTGTCGTTCAGATCGACAAAAGGATGTAAAATTAAAAATCTCAGGAGGGATGTAAAAAATAATATCAGTTGCCTCCAGGGAAAAAAACTAGGTGGTTGGGGGTGAGGATAAGGAAGATTTTTACTGTATATTCTTTTAAATCTTTTGAATTTTGAATTTATTCCACATTTTTAAAATTAAGAAATGCAAAAAATTAAAAACACAAAAATTTCATGAGCCTGATCATTCTAATTGAAGGAAACAAATTATTCAATGTAATTATCCAATTATTCAATATAAAATATCCAACAGCACTCACTTTTTGAATCTAACAGAGTGTCAAAGATTATTTAATAGGGCGCCATATGTAACAAACCCTCTAGAATCCCAGAGTTAATTTCTTCTCTCTAGTAGAATCATGTGGAAAATTCTTTTAGCTTGACAAATGAAAACGCTCTTTTTAAAAAGGTCAACGATTAGGACAATGATTTCACCGCAGTCACACACCAAGCTTTTGTCTTGGGCACTGAGATTCCTAATACAGGCCCTCCCATCTTAAGGTCCTCCTTGACTTCTTTATGGATCCACTCAACATCCAAGAACTAAGGGCAGAATGAGAAGACCCGTTGAGCATAGGTGCACGTCCATTCCTTTTGTCAACATTTGCTGTAGGCAGATGGCTAAATTCTCAGATTACAGGTGTGGGGTAACCATGCCTCTCACACAGTGGTTATTAGAATCACCATACATATCATGAGGGTGCTGCTGAATTACTGAAGAGCAGGCTTTTGTGGTCATGAGAGGGTTTCCCGGCTGTTGAAAACATGAGAGATTTCTTTCCATTATGTGAATGGATTGTCTATTGTTATTTTCTAAGTCAGTTTTATGTTTTACTTTTATTCTTTTTTTCCTTTGAGCTGAGAAACCTCAAAATGAAAAATCCAAATGCAGCACCATTTAATGTCTCTGAAGATGCATACACAGCAACAGGTCTTTTTAACATCTGCTTTGCAAGAACTATTTGTTTTAAAAGATCTAACTGTGTCTGAAACAACTCTAATGGGCAGATCCAGAATTTTTCAAAAACTATTTTTGGTAGGTTACACAGACCACATTCAAGATGGGGCCATCAGCCATCGGTGAACCCCACTGGCTAAGCTGGCCTTCTAGAGAGACGTGTGCGTGTTAGATGATCAGGCAATGTAGCAAGGTGGGGGACAACACAGGCCCTTAGCCCACACAGAGATGTGGCCATTAGGATGAAGCTGCTTTGAAAAGGACCTTCTGTCATTTCACTCCTTCACGGTCCCCTAGTAAATATGACACGTCAGTCATTCAAGCAGATACAAAAGAGAAGGCAAATTCTGGGTTCTGCCCAGCCTGGTTCTCCCTGGGTTCCATTTTCCTCGATGTCTCAAACTTCTCATGGAGAGGATATTTATCTGGTACTTAGAAATGAAATCCAAAAAGATTTACCACTAAGAACTGTACTAACAGTCAGCCAACTTCTTCTTAAGGTCTTGAACACTTTCTTCTTGACTTTCTTCAGGAGTTTCTTCTGACTCAAGAACCTAAAGACACTGGTACCAAAATCTGTCCACAGTAAAAGACCAGAAATCAAAGTAACCAGAAGCCTATAAGAGCTTTGATAGAGATTTCGGCTATTTTGTCATTTTTGTAAGTCAGGGCTTGTATAAAAAAACGAAAACACCAGTGGCAAAAAAAGAATTTGAGTGATAATTCTAATTTTTGTGAAATCAGAGTGGCTACAGTCAAACTTTGGAGGTAAAATACATGCTCATCTTTTGGTGTCATAAGAGCGCATTTTCTACATTAGGCCACCAAAGGTTGAAATTGCTTATTCAGCCTGAGTTCCAACCGGGACAGTGGGAAGAGAACAGGACGCAGTTTTTACCTGCACCGAGGTTGGTTGGCAGGAAAGCAGCCAAGCCCACAATCTTAAATTTGGTTCCCCAGATATTAGACATGACCTGAGCAAGATAGTTGTGCTGTGGGAAAAAAAAGGAGAAAAATCACAATCTATTTCCATATTTTCTATTGATCACTCAAGAAGTAAGGACGTTAACACTTTTTGCTTAAAAAGCCACACGTGGGCACTGCCAGAAATATTCACTCTCTGTCATTCCACTGTTTTTAAGACCAGTAGCTGCCTACAGCATGTCAGGCACCCATTTGCAAGTGGTGGCTCAGCGAGCTGTCATTCTCAGGTTGGGAGTGGGGGCGGGTGTGTCCCGGTGTGTCCACATGTGTGTAGGTTAAAAAGGCACAAAAGTGATTTGGGCACTTTTTTCTTTACCTCTCCTTCCTCCCAGTCACTGAACCAGAGAGAGCACCTGGCTCTGAACCCATTTTCATCCTTGATATTTCTCCTGGAAACATCAGCTGCACTGATACCAGTATATCCCAAAACTACCCAATTATCTGTTTCTTATTCAATCAAATTTTTAAAAATTTAAGAAGTTATCACTATGCCCAAATCATGCATGAGTGTGTGTGTGTGTGTGGAAGGGCAATAATAAAGATGAATAAAATACAGCTCCTCAAAGAGCTTAGAACCTAATGGAGGAGAGAAGGCCTGTAATTATTTATATACAAGGAAGTGACTGAGAAATGTCCTAAGGGAGTTACAAACAAGATGCTCTGGGATTACTGTGGCTGAGCCAGGGGAGGAAGCCTTCACGACAGAGGGGAAGTTCTATCTGGAAGCACGTGGGCAGAAAGGAGGGTGAGGAGATGGAGCGGGTTACCCAGGCAGGGCAAAGGCACAAAGGCGGGAAGAGGTGAGTCAACAGTGTGGCTCTGGCACCTGGAGAGGAGGGGGTGTCGAGGAGGACAGGAGGGAAAGACAGGCCAGGCCAGGCAGTGGGGCTGTGACCAGGGATTGGCTCCTGCCGACACTGGAGTCACTGAAGGGTCAGAAGCGGCTTGAGGGAGCAGAGGTGAGAAGTGTGGCTGTGTCTCAACCAGAGCTACCTGTGAGGAGATTCCTGTGGCAACAGGGGGATGCCCGAGGTGGGAAGAAGGCCCCTCGGGATGTGGAGGTGACGGGGCATGGAGGAGGGCAGACAGGCTCTGGTTCTCTACGCCCGTGTCTGCAACTGCAGTGACAGGCACGGAGAGGGGGGACCGAGGGTTCAGCGGCCATCAGGCACACACTGAGGAGGGGAGCGGAGCGTTGGATTGGGGGACCACCCGAAAGCCGACACTACCTGAATGATGTCTTCAAAGGGAAACTCTCTTCCCGTCAGGCTGGGCGAGCCAATGGAGGGCTTGCGCATCGGCAACCGTGGAGACCTGGAGATCTCCTGTGCCTCCCGGGACAGCTTGGGGGACTTCCGAGCCTCAATGTTGATCCTGCGGAGGCAAGGCCCCGAGGGTCAGGCGCCCCGGTGGGGGCAGCGCCTGCACTCCTGGCACTCCCTTCACTGTCCACCAGTCACGGTGGATGTGCCACTCCCAGGGGCCACGTCCCTTAATTTACCCAGGCCCCGCCCGCCTGCTTCTGCCTTATGAACACGAGGAAAGAAGGACAGAACTGCATATCGAATAATATATATTCAACAATATAGTGAGGTTCAATCGAGCGATTCATTTGTAAAGAACCTCAGAGAATTAACTTTCTACTGAAAACTTTCTACTGACTAATAGTAAGTTTGGAATCGTCCACATGTCTTCTGCCAGGGGTCGCAAAATTCGTCCTGAGGAAAGTGGCGGGTGGAAGAGGCGTTTCTCACCTAAGTCCACAATGGCGTTACAGTTCCTAACACAGTGCTGGGATTTCAACAGACTTACCTAGCATCTCCCCCCTGCAATATTGACATCAGATCAGTGGATCTAAGTTTTTCTGCTGCCTTTTGATCCTATGTTATATCTCTGTTCCTCAGTTCCTTTGTTTATAACATGGGGACACATGTGTTTAACGGCAGTCTACCCCAAAGAGAGTGTTATAAAAGTGAATATGGTAAGGTTGATGACATTCCCTGAAAGAAAAGCATTAAGCCTCACAGATACTGCTTGAGAGCTTGATAAGACACCTAGGGCTCCCAAAGTGTGGGAGGACAGGGGGACCGAGCTGGTTAAAGCTCTGAGCGAGGACAACTGGCCTGGCTGCTGCGTAGGGGCACTCAACACTGAGAAAGACGGAAGGAAAGAGGACCAGCTCCAGAGACCGCAACATCCGGGAGCTTTCCAGGGACATTTACAGGTGAAAGATTTGGTTGCTTATGTATTAAATGGCCTCTTCTCCTTAAGCAATGGGAAAAGCCAAAACACTGTAGAAGTGTAGAAAAGTTCATAATTTTATTTGTAATTTTAACAAGCCTAGAATAAAGATGAAAAAAATAAATCGAACAGATTGCTGGATATCTGGATATCTATATGGGAAAAAAATGAACGTTTACCCCTAACTCAGACTATACACAAAAATTAATCTGAGGTGTAAATTAATCTGAGATTTAAGTGTGAAGGCTAAAACTATAAAGCTTGTAGAAGAGAATAGAAGAATGTCTCATGATCTTAGGGTAGACAAAATAGGACAAAAGCATTTCCTAAACAGCACACGAAAAGTGCTAATCATAAAAGAAGAAATTCACATTAGACTATACAGCAATCCATATATCTGCTAAAGGACTCATAGCCAGAATACATGAAAACTCCTACAACTCTAAATAAGAGAAAAACAACTCAATAAAAAATGGGCAAGGGGCTGGCCCAGTGGTGTAGTGGTTAAGTTCACGTGCTCCGCTTTGGTGGCCCGGGGTTCAAAGGTTTGGATCCCAGGTGTGGACCGACCCATTGCTTATCAAGCCATGCTGTGGCGGTGTCCCATATGAAGTAGAGGAAGATGGGCATGGATGTTAGCCCAGGCCCAATCTTCCTCAGCAAAAAGAGGAAGATTGGCATCGGATGTTAGCTCAGGGCTGGTCTTCCTCACAAAAAAAAAGGTGCAAAAGACTTGAACAGACACTTCACAAAAGAAGATATCCAAATGGCCAATAAACATAAAAAGCTGCTTAGCATCATCAATCATTGAAGATATTAGGATTAAACTACCATGAGATACCACTATACACCTACCAGAATGGATAAAATTATTTTTAAAAAATGACAATACTCTGTAGGTGAAGATGGAAGCAGCTAGAACTCTCATATACTGCTGGTGGGAATTTAAAATGGTACGACAGGCACCTTGGAATACTGTTTGGCAGTTTCCAATAAAGTTGAACATACGTCTACCCCGTGGCCCTACAACGCACTCCTAAGCATATACCTGAGATAAACGAGTGCATACGTCCATAGAAAGTCTTGTAGAAGAATGTCTACAATGGTTTTATTCATGATAGCCCCAAACTGGAAACTACCAAACATTCAATTGGTAAACGGAATAAACAAATTGTAGTATATTCATTACAATGGAATTCCACAGAGCAAAAAAGAAAAACTGTTGATACACGCAACAACATGAATGAGTCTCACAATCATTATGTTGATTAAAAAAAGCCAAATAAGAAAATAGGACATGTGGTTTGACACCATTTATATGAAGCTCAAGAGGAAGCAAAACTCATCTATGCTGACAGAAGTTAGAGCAGTGGTTACTCTAGGGAGTGGGTATCGAATGGGAAAAAGTACAAGGGAACTTTCCGGGATGATGGAAATATTCTTTATCTTCAACTGGGTGGTGAATACACTGGTTTACCAACTGCACAATGCATTATGTGTTTACAATCTGGGCAGGTACGTATCTGCACGTACATTAGACCATCATTTCACACAGCATCAAGAATTTTAGAGCTAGAAGGATCTTAGTGAAGATCTGCTCCACCCTTTAACTTCATAGACAAGGAAACTGGTCTCCAGGTCATGGATCAACGTTACATTCTGAGGTTACAGAGCCCTCGGTGGCAGGGTCAGGACCAGCAAGGCAGGGTTTTTTATCTATGACACTGCAGGCCCTTCCATCTGCTTTTAGCTTTTTGCCACTCTTTAGGCCAAACCCTTAGGATAGAAATTTTTTTGTGTTTGTGAAGAAGATCAGCCCTGAGCTAACATCTGATGCCAATCCTCTTCTTTATTTTTTTGCTGAGGAAGATACCCTGGGCTAACATCTGTGCCCATCTTCCTCTACTTTATATGGGACGCCACCACAGCATGGCTTGACAAGTGGCACATTGGTCTGCGCCCGGGATCCGAACCTGCGAACCCCGGGCTGCCAAAGCAGAGCACATGAACTTAACCGCTATGCCACTGGGCCGGCCCCCCAAACATTTTTTTTAGAATACTATTTTTTCCAATTACAGCATCAAAGGCATTTGATTCGGCATTCCTTTCAACACATTACATACACTGTAAAACCTCTGTCTTACTGTTCTCAGACCAGAAATAAAAACAAGTAATCCAGAAAGCTACGGCCGCCCCTGCCACCCACCACCAGTGCTGACCCCTAGAAGTTCTGAGGGTTCAGCAAACTTCTTCCTGGGGATCTTTTGCTGTCCTGAAGGGAAGAGTAAAGGAAAGCTATAATTATCACAGGCAGATCTTCCAGACGACAGACTTGGATTGCCTCTTGCTATGCTCCTCTGGTGTGCGTTAATGGGATTCTGCTGCAGACACAACACAGACACACCTCCAGAGGCTCAAAAAGGGAGGACGCCCCTACAGACCAAGATTACCTTGGGAGTTTGGGTGATTTGCTAGCTCGGGAGATTTTGGGAGATTTCTTGGCAGCCCAGTCGTCACTCAGTTCGATGTCACTGGAGTCTGAGCAGTTGCAGCTGTCGATCATGGTAGAAATCAAGCTGTTTCCATAGATTTCATCGGGTAAGATACCAAGCAGTAGATTTTAGGGAAGTGACATCAGTTAGACCCTCACGACGATCATTACTAGGAACTAAGGACAGCCTGACCCTATAGGCAGCCGTTTGAAGTCTACAGGTTGAAACAGAAAGGAGCAGAGCATTGTCTTCCTTTTACATTTTTATGCCATTATATTTTCTAAGCAAAAGTAGTCCATTACTTCTGCGGTTAGCAAATGGGCGTGGAATTTTAATGCCTCTGGAATGTACAACAGTCTGGCACTGTTTACTGTGCCAAACCTGGCAACAAAACGGCCGCGCTATTGTGCCTCACCACACACCAGGCTCCATCTGGGTTCACACGGGCAGCCTGGGAATCCAGGCCGGTCAAGGGGCTTGCTGACTCACTGACTCCCCCAGAACCTGCTTCTGCCCTGGGACCGGGGAAGGCCCTTGTTGGTTCTGGGCCTGCTCTGGACTCAAGACCTGGCAGAGTTGGGTCCATTTCAGGGACTCCGAGAAATTTATGTCTGGCGTGTCAGAACCGTCTCCTGGAACCGCCACAAGGATGCTTGTAGGGGGGGAGGGGGTGGCTATCCCACCTGCTAGAGGTGCCTGCCTGCTTCGAGCAACGGCTGGAAGAAGACCTGTGTGGCAGGACTTTCAGTGGGAGCTTTGGGTTCTCCTGAGGGTGCCTGCGTGGAAGCCACTCAAAACAACCTTGTCAATTGGCCATTAGGTAGAAGATTAGAGGCCCCAAGGCAGAAGACGACAGACACAGCAACGGGGCGATCACAAAACTGCAGAGTAGATGAAGTCCATGTTTAACATCCTCCTCAAAACCCCTTCTCCTTTGCTGCCTTCCTCACACGGCCTCACATCCCCTCACATCCCTTCACCACCCAAACCCTGCTCTGCCCCACCCCAGGTCTGCCCTCACTGGAAGTACCTCATTCTTCAAAATCACTTTGTTTTGCTGACAAAAGCCTCATTCCCTCAAGGCTCCAAGAGCCTTGCCAGGCAATAAAAAAGCTGCATCATTCAATCACAATGAAATAATTTATAGACTATGAGCGATTTTACCATTCAAAAGGGCTGTTTACATTTGAAAGAATGAGTTTGTAATCCAAACTAATCTCTGTTTCTGAACACGTGGAGGTGACATCTGTGTGGAGGTGACATCTGTGAACAGGGCCTCTCTGAGGGCCCTGGAGGCAGAGCAGAACAACTTGGCGTGCTACTTGGAAGGAGACTAGCTGACGCCCGATCGGTGTTACTACATCGGCCTCTTCATCAACTACTTCCTGAATCAGAAGGCACGACTCGTGAATCCAGCAAGCTGGAGTGGTGTGCATCTGAGTTCCATCAAATAAAAAGGCTTAATTCACACGGCCCAAGCAGTGCTTTACATTATTTAACTTAGGAGCCCTAGATCAAAGGAAGTTTGGCCACGATTCCAAAATGCATATAAGCCCACAGAACGCTTCCTCTGTGTTCATGAGCACAGAGCCAGTTCACCGACCTGAGGAAATTCAGTAATGTATTGTCCACTCAACATCTGATTGACTTGCTGATGCCGGGGTTTTGTAATTGCTGGATGTCATACCCTTTGCTTTTTTCCTTTACTCACGTCTTAGTCTGTGTGGGCTGCTATACCAAAATACCACAGACTGGATGGCTTATAAACAATAGAAATTTACGTCTCACAGTGGGGAGGCTGGAATTCCGGGATCAGGGTGCCCGCATGGTGGGGTTCTGGTCACGGCCCTCTTTGGGGTTGCAGACGGCTGACTTCTTGCTGTGTCCTCGCATGGCAGAAGGGGCTACTTTCTGGAGCCACTTTTATAAGGCAATAATCTCATGATTATAAAGGCTCCGTCCTCATAACCTAATCACCTCCAAAGGCCCCACCTCCTAATTCCATCACACTGGGCATCAGGATTACAACATACGAATTTAGGGGGGCATAAGCATTCATAACCACTTTTATTTTATTGTCTGTCTCCCCAACTAGTGGAAGGAGAGTTGCCTGTCTCGCCTCCTGCTGTAACTCTAGAGACCAGAACAACGCAGAGACTGGATAAATACTTCCTGAAAGAAAAACGAGGTCTCTCCCTGCTGCCTGGCTGCACCCCAGACTAACTGCAGCAGGATCCTGGGAGTGGACGCGGGCACTGTCGATTTTTAAGGCTCCCCGGTGATTCCCATGAGCAGCCAGGGCTGAGAACCACTTGCCCAGGAGCAGAAGGACTTCCCCATAGAACGGACTTAAAGGGGGCGGCGTGAGAAGAAGGGAGTTGCTTTCTGAGACAAGCCCCAAGTCCTGCTTGTTCAGTGTTACAGTTACACACTTGGAGGCTCATCACTCTGCTCCCTGTCGTCAACAACTAGAAATTCAGTGCAGCACGTCAGAGTAAGACCCAGGGAGCCTGGGGGTGATGGACATCTGTACCTCTTATTTCTAGAGATTCTGTCATTAATTTATCATGAAAATTCTGGAAGAAACATACAAGTTGTAGATAAATGTAAGTTGATATTCCTCTTTGAGAACAGAAGGCTGAACTGTACTGTTTGGGGCTTCACATCCCAGTTTTGTCAGTTTGCAAGAATATGCTTATTTCATCTGGGTTGAGGCCTTTTCAAAACACACAGCCCAAATCAGGTATCTTTTTAGAATTTTAAAAAAATCTTTAAGCACAGTTTCAAAGCTTTTAAATAAAAGTTCTGTCTTAGTCTGCTTGGGCTACCATAACAAAATACCACAGACCAGGTGGCTTAAACAAGAGAAATTTATTTCTCACAGTTTGGGAGGCTGGAAGTCCGAGATCAGGGTGCCAGCATGCCAGATTCTGGTGAGGGCTGTCCTCCTGGCCTGCAGACGGCCACCCTCTCACTGTGTCCTCACGTGGGCTTTCCTCAGCGTGTGTGTGTGTGTGTGTGTGTGTGTGTGTGTGTGTATGCAGGGAGATCTCTCTTCCTCCTCTTACAAAGCCACCAATCCTACTGGATTAGGATCCCACCCTTACAGCTTCATTTAACCATAATCACCCCCTAAAAGCCCTGTCTCCAAATACAGTCACATGGGGGTTAGAGCTTCACCATATGAACTTGTGGGATGGACACAATTCAGTCCATACATTCCGCCCCTGGTTGCCCCCTTATTCATATCCTTCTCCCACGCAAAATACATTCATTCCATCCCAACACTCCCAAAAGTCTTAACTCACTCCAGCATTAACACTAATGTCTAAAATCCAGAGTCTCATCTAAATATCACCTGAATCAGAAATGGGTGAGAGCCAAGATACGACTCACACTGAGGCAAAACTCCCTTCCAGCCGTGAACCTGTGAAACCAGACAAGTTACGTGCTTCCAAAACACACAAGACGGCAGCGGGCCAGGCACAGGGTGACATTCTCATCCCAAAGGGAGACACAGGAGAGAAGGAAGGGCCCCAGGCAAGTCCAAAGCCTAGTAAGGCGAATTTCTAGACCTTAAGGCTTGAGAATAACCCTCTTTGGTTCAATACTCTGCCCTCCAGGCCCACTGGGGTGGCAGTGTCACCACACAGCTCGAGGTGAGGGTCCCCACGGCTCTGCGGGGCTGGGGTCTTGTCCTCAAGTCTCCGGGTGGAGGCTGTCTGGCCTGCTAAAATTGAGGCAGTGGCCCTGATGACCTCTGAATCGCTTTTGGGGTCATTTTTCCCTCTTGAAGAATAGTGCATGTTCCTATCCGACCAGCTCCATCATCCCGTCCTGTCAAATCCAGGAAGTCAACAGCCTTCCTTCGTCTCAGCCCGTATGGACAGGCTGAGAACTTTCCAAATCTCCAAGTTCTGGTTCCTTTTTGCTTAACAATTCCTTCTTCAGTGTGTCTCTCTCCTCTCTCATTTTACTATAAGCAGTTAGGAGGAACCAAGCCAATCCTCCAAAACTACTTAGAAATCTCTCAAATATCCAATTTCATTTGCTTGCAAGTTTTATCTTCCACAAAACACTAGAACACAGTTCAGCCAAGTTCTGTGCCACTTTACGACAAGGATCGCCTTCCTCCAGTTTCCAATAACATGTTCCTCATTTCTGTCTGAGACCTCACCAGACATGGCCCTAATATCCATATTTCTAATGTGTACCTCAAAACCCTTCCAGCCTCAACCCATGACCCAGTTTCAAAGCTGCTTCCACATTATAGGTATTTGTTACAGCAGTTCCCCACTTCTTAGTACTAAAATCTGTGTTAGTCAGGGTTCTCCAGAGAAACAGAACCAATAGGAGGCAAATACATATACACACACATACAGAAAAAGAGAAAGAGATCATAAGGAGTTGGCTCACGTGATAATAGAGGCTGACAGGCCCCAAGGTCAGAGTGCCAGCCTGGCTGGGGTCTCGGCTTTTGGATGCACACCTTGCTGTGTGCTCACGTGGCCTTTCCCCAGTGTACGCGTGCGTGTCGAGAGAGAGCTCTCCCTCTTCCTTTTCTTTTTTTTTTTTTTTTTTGTGAGGAGATCAGCCCTGAGCTAACATCCGCCAATCCTCCTCCTTTTTTGCTGAGGAAGACAGCCCTGGGCTAACATCTGTGCCCATCTTCCTCCACTTTATATGGGACGCCGCCACAGCATGGCTTACCAAGCAGTGCATCGGTGCGCGCCCGGGATCCGAACCAGCGAACTCCGGGCCGCCGCAGCGGAGCGCGCGCACTTAACCGCTTGCGCCACCGGGCCAGCCCCTCCCTCTTCCTTTTCTTATAAGGCCATCAATCCTATCCAATTGGGACCCCACCTTCCTTAAAAGCTCTATCTCCAAATACAGTCACATTGCGGATTGGCGTTTTAACATGTGAATTTTGGGGGGGACACAATTCAGTCCATAGCAAGCTCTGACTAAAGATTTCCTTTGGAAAATTTGTGAACTTTTGCTAAACAAAAATTATTGGGATTCATGCTATCTATTATAAAAACACACACTGGTAATTCTGAGAAACACATTTGTTAAGTTACTTGGGGGACATTTACAACAGGGGATCAAAAACTTCAGAGCATAGCAATCCCCTGGGGCCCCCACTAAGTTGCAGATTTCTAGGCCTTGCCCCCAACATGCTGAACCAATCTAAAGGGCAGGCCTAGGAACCTGGATTGAAGTAAGTATCCCAGGCGATCTGCAGGAAGGTGGCCCATGGACCACATCTGAGAAACGACGACATGGAGGACTGAGAGAGTTCATCAGCTTCTCACGATGAGCAAGTCCTGGCTTCTCAAAGTCAGGAACCCTCTCCTCTCTGAACCAGGTTACATCTACCACTCGGTTGGCAATTAGTCATGTTCTGCCTTGTGACACATCGTCTATTTTCGTCTCGAGGTATTTAAATCTTGACTTTTTTATTGAACTTTTCAAGTGTTAAGTTGTCTTTCACCCAAAAGGGATCATGAACTCCCTGAAAGCAGAGATGCCCTGGCACTGCTTCACAACCACAGGAGACTCGAGGACCGTGTACAAGGCAGGCACTCAATACGTCCCGCCTATCTGCTTTGCTTTACAACTTTTTCATTATAAAAACACAACACCTCCTTCCCCACAGGCCTGTTAGCAACCGGGCCAGCCTGTGTTGGGAGGAGCTGACAAATGTGACCACTACGGAGAAGCAGGCCCTGGGACGTTCAGGTCAGGTCCACGCAAGCAAGGTCTTAGGAGGCTGCAGCCTTGTCCCTACAGCACAGCCCCCGCTGCTTCTGTCCAGTTCTTCAGTGGGAAATTGACGCACCGGAGCGGGGGAACAGAAGCAAGCTCTTCACATAAGTTCCCGTCAACACTGAATCCGAGCATAGGTTTTATAAAACTGCATACACGGGAGGAACCTTAGAGACAACGACCCTGCTGAGAACCGGCGATGCGCCCTCAGGTTCAGGACCTTTCCCAAGTCCCCCCATCAGTCATCTCTAACCGCCATGGCTCCTGTCTTCTCTCTTCCCCTGAAACTGCAACTTCCTTCTAAGTTCATGTGCACTGCTCTCTGGCTTCTCTCACTTTGCCTTCCTTCCTTCTGAATCTTCCCTCTCCCTCCTTTCCACCTGCCTCCTACCAGCCTCCAATTCTTCTCGCTCTCCCTGCTCTTGGTCCCAGGTCATCACATGACTCAAAAGACGAAATAACTGACTAATATCCAATTTTTAAAGTATAGTTTCACTGCTTTCAATTTTACACGGTAACACTGACAGCAGAATGTTGCTACAGATGCGGAGCATTCCAATAAAGAAAAGCAGACAGCAAGTGGATCGACTGTAAAATACTGAGGTGGGCAATTGAGGCCAAGGTTGAAAAAGCCCATTGCACGTGACACTCGGCTAACTGGTGATGCTACACGGCGCAGCGGCTTCAGGGACCGGGGGAGAGGCCAGTCTAATGGGCGGGAGAGGGAACAGGAGATGGGAAGTGGAGAGAACAAGTATGAACTAATGAAAACAAATCTAATTCAACCCACGTTGTCCCACGGTCAGGCGCTTGCCAGGCACTGGGGGTACAAAGATGACTCAGTTCCCTCCCTCCGGGCCCTCAGGATTCAGGGACTGTGTGCCCCGAGGGATACCAGCAGCTCAACTGACTGAGGGGCGATGGGCACAGAGGGGACAGCTGCTCGCTCTGCTCTAGGTGACGGGCAAGATTTCACAGGGAGGCGGGGGAACGTTTGAGCCGGCAGGTACTGCTGACAGAGGCCACAGACCTCGACTGTGACTACAAACAAAAAGAGCAAAGTCCCTTCCCTGGAGGCTCACACTCTAGGGTCCCAGAGAGAGGTGTGCAGTGAGCCCCCTGAATACGGCAACGGAGTCATGAAGATTGGTATAGGAGAGTCTTTAGAAGGAGGGAGTGACTGTCATGCGAAATCTTTACGGACCAGCAAGAAAGTCTCCTTGGTCATCAGCTAAAAAGCAGCTAAGGGTGGCTTAGCGAGCGCAGAAGCAGGATCCCCGCAGGAGGCTGAGGAGCAGGCTGAAGGTCTGAAGCGTTTAATCCTGTCACTCGCTCTGGGGGGCAGCGACGGCACCTCACTACTGTTTTGACGGTCTCAACAGCACATTCAGGCCCTCAGTGGATACCTGACAAATAACTGAAAGAGGAGGCTGCCATTCCCAAAAGACCCGTGCCAGCCTCCCCTTGATGACAGCCGATGTCTCCTCCCCCCACAGCCCCAGCCACACGGAGCCTCAGGAGCGCTCTTAAAAACCCGTGGGAAAGTCCACTTAGGGAATCGGTAACTTCAGCAGGATTTTGGAAACGGAGTAGATTCAGGGATGTTCCACGCTAGCCAAACGTTCACAGATAGGCGTTACCTGTGCGTGGGCAGTCAGGAATACCAGTCCGCACCCCCCGAGAGGGGTCTGCAGTCCCTGGCGAGGCGCCCCCCTGCGTTGCTGTCTGAGCGCGGGTCCGTGATGACGAGCTCCGGCGCAGCTGGCTGACGCGCCGCCCCTCGAGGACGCGCACGAGCCCGCCCGGGTGCTCCAGGCAGAGCGTGTGGCACGGGCCGCCCACCTCCGGGCCGCGCTCTGTGCGCTTCACGGTGCGGCGCAGACGCTCGTTGCCGGCCGAGGGGCAGCTGACAAAGTCGCGCGTGTTGTCGGGGTCCGGAATCGGGGGCTGGAGGCAGGACGTGGAGAGAAAAGAGCGTGCACATCACTGATTACCCTGGCGGAGCACTGGCTGGCGGCTCGGGGAGGGTTAACTCTGCGGTGCGGGACAATGACTCCCAACTCTGGGCGCACGTCACAACCTCCTGGCAGCTTTCAGAGACCTCAGCCCGGATCCCACCACAGACGATGGAACTGGAATCTTGTGGGGGTGAGCCTGGGCACGTGTGTGTTCTAAAAACTCCCCAGGCGATTTTAACGAGCAGCCAGGGTCCAGAATCACTGGTGTGGAACCAAGAGTGTAAAGCAACTTGAAGAAAATATCACAACAGATTCTAAAACTCGGATGTTTTAGGAAAAAATTAACCAAGAAGTCAATCTGATACTTAGAAGCAGAGACAGAAAACAAAAAAGAGAACACAGGAAGCAACCTACATGCAGAGGGCCAGAGGGAACGGGGAACCCACACTGGAACAGCCACAGGCAGGTCCAGTCCACATACCACCATAGCGACAGACCAGTTCTCAAGCTCCAGTCAGCATAGAGGACGCTGACAGCGAGGGCTGGGTGAGGGCCGCCCCTCCGCACAGTGATGAGGAGAGCAGGCCCCGGGATTGACAGGGTCCCATCCTGACCGTTCCCCTAACGAGCCACAGAGCAAGTCCCTCACTTCTAAGAACGCGTTTCCTGCTTTCTCAAGAGGGGATAACGGCAGCATCTGCCAGGGAGTCAGGACTGAACAAGGCAGACTGATCATCAGGACGACAACGGCAGCCACGCTCGGGATACTGCCTCTGCCATGAGAAAGCTAATGCCTATCACACAAGGTGACTCTCTTGTGGACACTAAGGGTGATGCTAGGGACAGACTGCGCGCGTGGGAGACCGAGGTGGGACTTTGCGGAACCGCACACCTTCATCTTGCAGAGGAGCAGACGTGACTTCTGTGCTCCTGCTCTGGGACTCTCGCCTGTGTTCCTTGTCTCGGCCCTCCTCTTGGCGAGCCTTCGGGAACAGGCAGCCAGCACGAGTGAGGAAGGAGGAGAAGGTGAGTGGAAGGGCTTCACCTTGATGGTGGGGATGAAGGCAGTGGGGAGGTGGGAGCAGAGGCGGGGGGGCGGGGTCAGCTTGCTGACATCCTTGTCCTCTCGCAGGGCGCTGGCAATGGCCTGCTGGCACAGCAGCTGCAGGCCGGACACGCGGTGCTCCACACGGACCACGTACAGGGCTGGTCCTGATGCCATCAGCAGCCACGAGTCCCGGTGTCCCCAGCAGATGGAGATGATGGGGCGCTGCCAAGAAGTGAAGGGAGACTACGCTTAAGCTGTCGCTCTTGTAAGCAAAGATCATGCACGCTTGTGTCAAGCCAATTCAAGTGACCTGATAGTTCATGAGGATATTGGTTTTAAAAAGCACAAGAGAGGATGTTAAATACCATATTACAAAAATTCAGTATTTCCATTGAAAAGCAGTTAGATCCCCAGGCCACAGCACAAAGCACTGGAAAAGTTTTACAAAGTTCTTTTACACGTATTATCTCATTTAATTTGGTGCCATAAAACCTAACTTAGCTCTTATGACGTTTCTCCCAGGAGATGCAATCAGCCTGGGGGACTGTACCGCATATTCCTTACTGAAGCTCTGCTATCTGGAACCCCAAGTAACTGGTGGTAGGTATTCCCATGGCTTGGGGAGGTGGGGAGGAGGCAGACCAGACGGCTCTTCCCTTTTGTCCCGACAGGGAGCATTTTAGAGTCAAACCATCACTGGATTTGGGGTCATGAGCTATGTGACCTGGGAACTATGATGTAACCCTTGGAAGTCTCCTACTTTCTCATGAGCAAAATGGGAGCTGTGAGGACTAAAGGAGATGAAAGACGTCAAGTGCTCTGGGACCTATCACCAGTTATAACCCATAGATATTAAGTCACTGTTATTCTCAGCCATCCTCGAGCTGATGGGGCAGAAAGAAAGTAGAAAGCTATCTGGAAAGGGGAGAGAGGGGAACACAGCCCCTGTGGCAGCTGCTCGAGGGGTCTGTGGCCATCATTTGCTTTGAAAAGGCAGGCTGAAATCCAAATGTGCAAGTTAGAAACTAGTTGTACTGAAAAAAATCCAAAGCTTTAGGGGTGCCATCTATGTAAGATGAGCCAAGGAAGAAAGAGGGAGGTGGAGGGAGTGATGGAGAAGCAGCGAGGGAATTTCTTCACTCCGATCTGGACAGATGGAGTTCTAATTTAATGAGGTCTTGAGGGGTTTCAATGATCAGAAGTGGGGCTATCAGATCTTTTATATGAATGACAGATAGGAACAGAGTTTTCCCAACACTTTAGTGACAAACATTAAGATAAAAGGAACACATGAAGACGCTTGCTTAAAATCGCCTCCAGGGTCGGCTAATCCTGGTTTGAACTTCAAAACACAATGCGGGGCTGAAGATAATTCATCTTCCATTTCCATCACAGTGAGGCCAGGCAGTCACAGCCTGGTGGACGAGGACCACGGAGCCTAGAACTCAAGTCTGGGGGCTTCCGGCGTACTTCCAAGATGGGCCTCCTTCTAAGAGGATCCCACGCGGAGGGTGGACCCCAGAGAGACGCCTGTTAATTTAGAGCAAGGCAGAATCTCTGCTGAAGACAGGGCAGACAGCACATTAAAAATACACACCAAATGTATTTGGTATCATCAACCCCCTTACGTGCAGGTTAGGACTAAAGTTCTATTCCTACCAAAGTCATGCTTAATCTTAAAGATACACGCCACCCGCCACCCCTGAGCCTCCTAAGATAATATGTACAACTTAGAGCGCAAGTCATGAAGGACAGTTTTCTCTTAGCACAATCGGACTGGTTGGAACTGGCTGCAGAAATCTCAGACACTGCTTTCTCCCAATTTCCCATTACTTTTGAGCCCATTTATCTGACATGCCAAGGGTTATGATGTACGAATCACATATATATATATTTTTATCCTCCTGTGTCCTCCCTCCTTCTGGTTCTGTTTTTCATAGTAACTATCTCTATGTAACAGTTGATTACAATTTTGGGGAGGATCTTACATACTTATCATAATGACAGTTTTATATATCTCTTACGTCTTTGTACAAAAGAACTTAAACCACTTAGAGTTTCAAACTGGATAAAAATCCTCTCTGTTACATTTACATGTACAATCACTAAGCATCATAACAAAAATAACAATTATGTCTTAAAAACTTACCTACGTTCCAATAGCACATTGAGTTATCTTGATAAGCACATATATTATCTCATTTAATCTTAACTCTACCATGTAGGCATCACTATTCCTATTTAACATATGAGGAAACTGAGCTAAGAGAAGCTAAGTAACTTGGTTACAGCCAATAAACAGGAGAGCTGCAATTCTCACCCGTTTCCCTCTCAACCCCACAGCTTATGCTCATCTTACTACAAGGTGCCACCACTCTTTTTTTTTTTTTTTTTTGTGAGGGCGATCAGCCCTGAGCTAACATCCATGCTAATCCTCCTCTTTTTGCTGAGGAAGACCCGCTCTGAGCTAACATCTATTGCCAATCCTCCTCCTTTTTGTTTTCTTCCCCAAAGCCCCAGTAGATACTTGTATGTCATAGTTGCACAGCCTTCTAGTTGCTGTATGTGGGACGCGGCCTCAGCATGGCCGGAGAAGCAGTGAGTTGGTGCGCGCCTGGATCCGAACCCCGGGCTGCCAGTAGCGGAGCGCGCGCACTTAACCGCTAAGCCACGGGGCCGGCCCAGTGCCGCCTCTCTTAAGTGTCAGTATAGCGATACAACCACCTGAGAACGCGTAATGGCCCACTACCAAACTTAACTATCTGCCCATCACAGATAATAACGAGCCCAAATTCTCCCCTCTGGTCTCCTCTTAGTTCATTTGCTCAAGGCCATTTTACCCAGAAACAAACCGAACCACATGTCTGTAGAAGAGACACACAGACAAGAGGAGAAACAAGCCGCATAAACAGCCAGCCAAGGGACAAGGACCGGAATGATTCCTCACGGCAGAAAAGGATCCAGAGGTCACGTGGGCCCACAAGCAGGGATAAAGTAGCCAAGGAGTCCTGGTAGAGGAGCACGAAGCAGCAGTGGGACAGCCTGTCTCCGAGGTGAGGAAGGGCCGTGCTACTTCATGCTGGGCCTTGCATCAACGAGAAAACACAACTGCTTGTTGTGTTTGTACTTGTGATGCAGACAGACCCTAATGAAGTAAATTGTTTACTGATTTTGTTTTTATTGTTTTTGTGTCAATAGATTGTCCGAGGATTAAAAAGTAAGCAGCATTGTTTGTTGGAGAGCCCTACAGGAAGTGGGAAAAGCTTAGTCTTACTTTGTGCTGCTTTAGCGTGGCGACAGTCTCTTCTTCGTGTAAGTATGTGGTTGATATATTCAGCTTGATTATTGGGACTTGAAAAAAATATAATAAAGTACTTTTTATCCAGAATGATTCATTTAAGGAAATAGCAGTAACTAAGAATATACTTTTGGTCTTTCTTTTAATCCTCCCTGCTTGATATTTTAATGAATCTCAATATAAACGAATACTCAAGTGGTTGTGCCTTTATTACATTATTAATCTTTGACTATTATCTTTTTGTAAGTTATGTAAGTTGATGATAATTTCTCTATAAATGTCTCTGACAGCATAAGTGTTTCTCTCCTGTCCTAATTTGATGCTACAGATAGGGTGACCAACTTGTCCAGATTTGCCAGGTACTTTCCCAGGTTTAGCCCTGAAAATCTTACAGCCTGGGGGACCTCCCAATCCTGGGCAAATTCGAGTGGTTGCTCACTCTAGCTGCAGAGGATGATGAATGTTTGTTTAATTAGAAATATTATGAATAGAGGTTCTTTCACTTTGAGGGAAGCCAGCGGATGAAAGCTTAAGCGAAAAAGCTGAAGTGCCGTTGTCACGTCGTCGTACGTGCCGCTCAAAGAGTGTTACAAACGATGGCGAGGACTGAGGAGCTTCACGTCATTTCAACAGTCCAAGTACACCACCTTCTGAAAGAAATGGCACTTCATCAACTTGTCAAGGTAGGTTATATTTTTGCCTGGGTCTGTTGGTATGTGTAATAGGAACCTTCATTACTGTTGTTATGAGACCTAATTTGATAAATTTGATGAGCATAATTCATTAGGTACCTCCATGTAATTTCTCTGGAATTATTTTTAGATAACACAAGAGTGGTCAGAAATCCTTGGACTACTTTATTCTTGGCTTGGCTTTTAATTGATTTGGACATTTTGCTAGCTTAAATCATTTTTTGAAGCAGGCAAGGCAAAATAAATGATATTCAGAAATTGATGTTATTTGTAGGCAGGATTGTTAATTATAAGTTAGAATTTTAGAAAACATTGATTTGTATTGTAAGACAAAATCTAGTTAGCCTCATTCATTCTTGATAAGTTTGCATGAACTTCTGAAGCCAGTATCCTGCATGAGGATGAGATATGTTTTAGGTATGATCCTTGAATAGTTCTAATTAGATTTATTTAAGTGAAATATATTAAGAATAACATAAGACTCTTAATTTTTAAAAAATATTTCTCTGGCTTTGACTATATGGAAAAGATTGGTCGTTATTTGCCTAAGACCTAGGAGACATCCTGTACACGTTGCTCTACCTTATTTCTCCGTGCAAATCTCTATCTCCATTGACAACTCCCTGGTCCAAACCACCATCTCTTGTTTAGAGCATGCAATAACTTCTTTTCCTGCTTTCACTCATGCCATTCTTTAACTAATCACTGGCAGGGAGAAAAGAGGTGGCCATGACTGACTTAAGTCTCAACGTATCCACTTCCTAAAATCAAGAATGGAGTCGTCTTCCTCTAAAGCACATGACTATGTGTGGAGGAGGGTGGCTGCTGGAACCCAAGTGTGATTCTGTTAGGAGTGAGGAAGAGGAGATGGAATAGTTACTGGAGAGGTGACCAATAGTGTTGTCTACACTGTTTTGACCCTTAGCCCTTTTGACTTTCTTTCCATTCCTTCAAAGGGTCATGCTGGGACCTCAGCTGCCTCCCTGTCTCCTGCAGGAGACTGTGCAGGGGATGGCTCTCCCTGCACAGAGGCTGGGCCCTCAGCTGCCTCCTGTTCTCCTGCAGGAGCCTGTGCAGGGGATGGCTCTCCCTGCACAGAGGCTGGGCCCTCAGCTGCCTCCTGTTCTCCTGCTGGAGGCTGTGCAGGGGATGGCTCTCCCTGCACAGAGGCTGGGGCCTCAGCTGCCTCCCTGTCTCCTGCAGGAGACTGGGCAAGGTATGGCTCTCCCTGCACGGAGGCTGGGCCCTCTGCTGACTCTCGTTCTCCTGCAGGAGCCTGTGCAGGGCATGGCTCTCCCTGCACAGAGGCTGGGGCCTCAGCTGCCTCCTGTTCTCCTGCAGGAGCCAGTGCAGGGGATGGCTCTCCCTGCTTGGAGGCTGAGGCCTCAGCTGCCTCTTGGTTTGTCTTTCCAGCTTTCTACCCTTTCTTGTTTTTGTTTAGGCCGCAGGAAGAGCAACGCGTTTCGTGTGTGGCTTCTGGCTCTGGTGTCCCACTTAGAACAGCAGTCTGTACCCCAAGATTATGCACATATTTACCGAAAGGGCTTTCTTTGATACATCAAATCTAGACTCCATCTGGGATTTTCCTATCAAATTAGAGAAATTCTATTTCAAATAAAAACAGAAAAGGAAAACCTATCAGGCCGTGCGAAAATAAATGGGCAGAAAACACATGGCCACCTATGGCATGATTTCACTTATAGGAAACATCCTGAACAGATTTAAAAAAAAAAAGGAACAGTGACAGAAAACAGATTAGGGGTTGCCAGGGCCTGAGGGAGAAAGTGGGAGTGAGTGCTTTTATAACAGGGTGTTCTTTTGGAGAATGAAATATTGTAAACGCATACAGCGGTGATGGCTGCACAGCATTGTGAATGTACTTAATGCTCAGGAAGTGTACAATTTAAAATGTAAAACAGTAAAGTGTTCAAAGATGAAAGTGAAATTTATTTTAAATAATCAAGATATAAACAATAAAATAAAGCAATGAAAGGAACCATGAAATAGAGAAACACAATTAGGAGGATGGGGAAGGAAATTTGTGGTAAGGGAGCAGGTGGAACAGGTGGGACTGGAGGTGCTAATGAGGGAGGTTCCCGAGCCAGCTCTCCCAGGCCTCAGAATTTGGCCTCAGCTGCCTCTCTGTCTCATGCAGGTGCCTGTGCAGGGCTTGACTCTCCCTGCACAGAGGCTGGGCCCTCAGCTGCCTCCTGATCTCCTGCAGGAGCCTGTGCAGGGGATGGCTCTCCCTGCACAGAGGCTGTAGCCTCAGCTGCCTCCCTGTCTCCTGCAGGAGCCAGTGCAGGGGATGGCTCTCCCTGCTTGGAGGCTGAGGCCTCAGCTGCCTCTTGGTTTGTCTTTCCAGCTTTCTACCCTTTCTTGTTTTTGTTTAGGCCGCAGGAAGAGCAACGCGTTTCGTGTGTGGCTTCTGGCTCTGGTGTCCCACTTAGAACAGCAGTCTGTACCCCAAGATTATGCACATATTTACCGAAAGGGCTTTCTTTGATACATCAAATCTAGACTCCATCTGGGATTTTCCTATCAAATTAGAGAAATTCTATTTCAAATAAAAACAGAAAAGGAAAACCTATCAGGCCGTGCGAAAAGAAATGGGCAGAAAACACATGGCCACCTATGGCATGATTTCACTTATAGGAAACATCCTGAACTGATTTTAAAAAAAAAGGAAACAGTGACAGAAAACAGATTAGGGGTTGCCAGGGCCTGAGGGAGAAAGTGGGAGTGAGTGCTTTTAGAACACGGTGTTCTTTTGGAGAATGAAATATTCTAAACACATACAGCGGTGATGGCTGCACAGCATTGTGCATGTACTTAATGCTCATGAAGTGTACAATTTAAAATGAAAAACAGTAAACTGTTAAAAGATGAAAGTGAAATTTATTTTAAATAATCAAGATATAAACAATAAAAAAAAATCAATGAAAGAAACCAAGAAATAGAGAAACACAATTAGGAGGATGGGGAGGGAAATTTGTGGTAAGGGAGTAGGTGGAACAGGTGGGACTGGAGGTGCTAATGAGGGAGGGTCCTGAGCCAGCTCTCCCAGGCCGCAGAAATTAGCCTCAGCTGCCTCCCTGTCTCCTTCAGGCGCCTGTGCAAGGGATGGCTCTCCCTGCACAGAGGCTGGGCCCTCAGCTGCCTCCTGTTCTCCTGCTGGAGGCTGTGCAGGGGATGGCTCTCCCTGCACAGAGGCTGGGCCCTCAGCTGCCTCCTGTTCTCCTGCTGGAGGCTGTGCAGGGGATGGCTCTCCCTGCACAGAGGCTGGGACCTCAGCTGCCTCCTGTTCTCCTGCTGGAGGCTGTGCAGGGGATGGCTCTCCCTGCACAGAGGCTGGGCCCTCAGCTGCCTCCTGTTCTCCTGCAGGAGGCTGTGCAGGGGATGGCTCTCCCTGCACAGAGGCTGGGACCTCAGCTGCCTCCCTGTCTCCTGCAGGAGACTGTGCAGGGGATGGCTCTCCCTGCACGGAGGCTGGGCCCTCAGCTGCCTCCTGTTCTCCTGCAGGAGACTGTGCAGGGGATGGCTCTCCCTGCACGGAGGCTGGGCCCTCAGCTGCCTCCTGTTCTCCTGCTGGAGGCTGTGCAGGGGATGGCTCTCCCTGCACAGAGGCTGGGCCCTCAGCTGCCTCCTGTTCTCCTGCTGGAGGCTGTGCAGGGGATGGCTCTCCCTGCACAGAGGCTGGGACCTCAGCTGCCTCCCTGTCTCCTGCAGGAGACTGTGCAGGGGATGGCTCTCCCTGCACGGAGGCTGGGCCCTCAGCTGCCTCCTGTTCTCCTGCAGGAGACTGTGCAGGGGATGGCTCTCCCTGCACGGAGGCTGGGACCTCAGCTGCCTCCTGTTCTCCTGCAGGAGGCTGTGCAGGGGATGGCTCTCCCTGCACAGAGGCTGGGCCCTCAGCTGCCTCCTGTTCTCCTGCTGGAGGCTGTGCAGGGGATGGCTCTCCCTGCACAGAGGCTGGGCCCTCAGCTGCCTCCTGTTCTCCTGCTGGAGGCTGTGCAGGGGATGGCTCTCCCTGCACAGAGGCTGGGACCTCAGCTGCCTCCTGTTCTCCTGCAGGAGACTGTGCAGGGGATGGCTCTCCCTGCACGGAGGCTGGGCCCTCAGCTGCCTCCTGTTCTCCTGCTGGAGGCTGTGCAGGGGATGGCTCTCCCTGCACAGAGGCTGGGGCCTCAGCTGCCTCCCTGTCTCCTGCAGGAGACTGTGCAGGGGATGGCTCTCCCTGCACAGAGGCTGGGGCCTCAGCTGCCTCCTGGTCTCCTGCCGGAGACAGTGCAGGGGATGGCTCTCCCTGCACGGAGGCTGGGCCCTCAGCTGCCTCCTGTTCTCCTACAGGAGCCTGTGCAGGGGATGGCTCTCCCTGCACAGAGGCTGGGGCCTCAGCTGCCTCCTGTTCTCCTGCTGGAGGCTGTGCAGGGGATGGCTCTCCCTGCACAGAGGCTGGGGCCTCAGCTGCCTCCCTGTCTCCTGCAGGAGACTGTGCAGGGGATGGCTCTCCCTGCACAGAGGCTGGGCCCTCAGCTGCCTCCTGTTCTCCTGCTGGAGAGAGTGCAGGGGATGGCTCTCCCTGCACGGAGGCTGGGCCCTCAGCTGCCTCCTGATCTCCTGCAGGAGCCTGTGCAGGGGATGGCTCTCCCTGCACAGAGGCTGGGCCCTCAGCTGCCTCCTGTTCTCCTGCTGGAGGCTGTGCAGGGGATGGCTCTCCCTGCACAGAGGCTGGGGCCTCAGCTGCCTCCCTGTCTCCTGCAGGAGACTGTGCAGGGGATGGCTCTCCCTGCACAGAGGCTGGGGCCTCAGCTGCCTCCTGTTCTCCTGCAGGAGACTGTGCAGGGGATGGCTCTCCCTGCACAGAGGCTGAGGCCTCAGCTGCCTCTTGGAGTCCTGCGGGAGTCTGTGCAGGAGATGTCTGTCCCAGCACGGAGGCAGGGATCTCAGCTGCCTCCTCGTCTCCTGCAGGAGGCTGTGCAGGGGATGGCCCTCCCTGCACAGAGGTTTGGGCCTCTTCTGCCTCCTGGTCTCCTACAGGAGACTGTGCAGGGGATGGCGCTCCCTGCACGGAGGCTGGGGCCTCAGCTGCCTCCTGCGCTGCTGCAGGACATGGTGGGTATGATGGTTCTCCCGGGATTGAAGCTGGGTCTTCTGGTGGCTCTGAGGGTTTTATCACTGTCACTGCAGACCGTCTCCCGTTAGCTGCTGGTCCAGGCCTGTGGGACACCGGCGCCTCCATCGGGGAGATGGATGGAATATCCCCTTCCGCCAGCTCCACGCTGATCTTCTTCGTGGAGCTCTGCAAAGACAGTGACTGGCTCCGTCCCAGAGGCATCAGAGCCCTGCCCAGCTGTCCTTGCTGCTGCTTCTGCCCTCTGGTCCTAATTCTCCCAGATCAGGCACACACCTGTGCCTGCACATTATTCCACCCCTGAGGAAAGACCTACACCTCAGGGGCTTGGGATAAACCTCAGGCAGAAGGGCACCACCCCGCACTCCACATCCCACCCAGCCGGCCTTGACCTGGGCTTTGAACCTGACCGACCCCCCAAGGCTTCTAACACCTCACCGACTGCTCCTGCTCATGGTGGTCTACCCACATGAACCCGCCCTTCCAGGCACACATGGGGAGGGGATGTGGGGCTGCCCAGATGGGACCACAGTGGTAGCCTGGTTTGGAATGGCCTTCCCTGGGCCTCCCGGTGTTACCTTTCCGTCCCTCCGGGTAAACGACCAGAGCCGTCGGCCGTGAGAGGGGCACCAGCATCTGCATCGGTCTTTGGGGGCTTTCCTGGGGCTCCGGCCCCTGGTCATTGGGAAGCAGCAACTGAACATATTGCTCCTTCTAGACAAGTGCTAGAGAAGTGAGCTCGCTTGGGGGCTGTGTTTAGGATGTGGGTGCCTAGTTACCAGGGTTCCAAGTTCTATTGGGCTCTGTGAGGTCACTTCCTGGGATCTCCTTACCTAAGCTTCCTCCTCACACAAGACCTTCCTAAGGGCCCCCCGGGCTGCTGACTGCTCACTCTCCATCTCCATACCCTGTCCAGACACAGTCACACCGACACAGTCCACCCCACAGCCTCTGGGGAGGTCTGGACGCAACCAGGGCCCCAGCTTTGAGGACACAGAGTTGAATTCAGTCCCGCTCCTGCTTCTTGCCAGTGATGTCACCCTGGACAACCCTGCACCTCTCAGGGCCTCCCCTCTCAGGGTCTCTCCTGTGTTCATGTCCCTCTCTGTAGTGGGGGTCATTCTAGCATCTACTTCCTAGGGATGTCATCAGGTGTATAGACCTAGAGATCCCTTCAGAGGCTGTGAATCCCGTGGGCTGCTCCCACACGTAGCTCCTGCACCGACTTGGCAGTGCAAGGATTACAGAAAGGGCTGGCTGTGGCAGAGAATACAACGCAAAGAGGCTTGGGTCTGCTGGGCGTCTGGGAGAGGCACTTCCCCTCTTGCCTGTTTCCCAGTGTTCCTAGGGAGGGTTGAAATGAAATGACGTTCAGACATCATCTCCTTCTGGCTCGCAACCCTCCAGGGCCTCCTGTTATGTTTAGACTCAGGTCCAAGTGCCTGAGTGGTGGTCATCTCAGCCTATGTGGTGGGCAGCCCCCACAACGGCTCCCAGCGTTCCCACTTCCTAGGCACACATCCTATGTAATCCCCGCTCCTCTATGAGAATGGACTTTGCGGCTGGCTTCTAACCAATAGAATAGGGCTGAGTGATGGGATGTCACTTCCACGGTCAGCTTAATGAAAAGTCTGTGACTTCTGTGTGGTTCTGTCTCTCCTGTGTTCATTCTATCTCTCTGTCTCTGTCTCTCTCTCTCTGTCTTTGTCTCTCTCTGTCTCTGTGTCTCTGGCTGTCTGTATCTCTCTTGGTCTCTCCCTGTCTCTCTGTCTCTCTCTTTGTCTCCCTGTCTCTGTCTGTGTCTACTCTCTTTGTCTCTCCTCCCCATCTTTCTATCTCTGTGTGTCACTGTCTCTCTTTCTCTCCCTCTTTCTGTCTCTCTGATCCACTATTCAGGAGAAGCCATATCAGATATTATGAGCTTCCTTCCCTATGACACCCCCTAGTGCAAAGAACTGGCAGAGGGTCCCGGCCCACAGACAGAAAAGGCCTGAAACCCCCCCATCCAAACTGAATCCTACCACTGCCCCGATACTTGCGAATGATCTCCGAGATGGCTCCTGCCTCTATCGAGCTTCAGTTGAGAACACAGCCCCAGCCTCCTGCTAGACCTTGACGGGGAGCCTCCCAGCTGACCTGAGCCTGGACCCTGGTAGAGACACTGTCAGATGCTCAATGATAGGTCTCATAAGTGCTAAGTGAGGCTAATGCTGTCACCCAGCATAGACAGCTAGTACCTCCTTCCAGGCCTGGGTCTGGCCCTGCCATCCTCTCTCCCTCACTTCTCTCCTCCCCAGCTCACTCTAGCCACACTGGCTCTTTTCTCACCTCCTCTCTCGTCAAATCCTCTTCTGCCTCCAAGTCTCTGTGCCTTTGAGCTTCCCCCCAGCACGCTGTTTGCAGACAGATGCAGGGCTGGCTCCTCTTGTCCTTCTGCTCAGGGCACAAATGTCCCCAGGGGGGCCCTTTACACCCACCTAGGGGCTCCAGGCCCTCCCTCCTCCAGCACCCTGCTTCGTTGCTCTGTAGCACCTTCTCTTCTTTTTCACATGGATTTGTTCATGATTTTGTCCTTTCCACCTCCAGGCTGTGAGCTCCTGGAGGACAGAGACCATGTGGGTGCTTTCAGCGCTGCCCTCAGGACTAACATGGGCCCTGCTCAGGGTGAGTGCTGGGGCCACAGTAGCTGAAAGAATCATGAAAGGATCTCAGAGTCCCCTCCCGCCTCTGAGCAGCTCCCATTGTGGACGTGGATGCCAGTAATCAAAGGTGCCTGTTGCTTTGGACAGGGGAACACCCAGAACGAGCCCTGGGCGTCCCTTCCCTGCTCCACTTGCTGCATTGAGCATGAGTGGACACAGGACACCCCTGGTGGTCAGCCCCAGCCTTGCAGCCCCAGGCAGGAAAGCAGAAAGCAAAACACACACCTTTCTTTGTTTGGGGTCCTCAAGGCAGTGGTTCCACCAGGGCCGAGGAAGCAAAGGAGCAGGACCTGTGGGCTCCAGGAGGGACGTGAGGGACCTCAGAAGCCTCTCTTGCTCCCCGCTTTCCCTCCACTGGCCCTGGCGTGTCCCGTTGACTCACAAGGCCTCCTCGCCCCAGCCAGGGCAATGACTCCACCTCACTTCCAAAGGAGGCCCCCGAGGCTCCGACAAGGATGGCCTTGTCCCTGGTCCCCAGACAAGTCGACCAGTGCTCTGCCATGTTCTGCACTGCCCGGGGCCCCAGTCCCCAAGCTCTCAGGCTGCCTTCTGCTCAGCAAGACCTCGAGGGAATGGAATGCATTTTACAAGGACTCAGAGAACAGTGGGTCATGGATGGAGAACGAAGGTCAATAGACTCTTCTACAAGCCTGTGGGACCCTTAGAGTCACCCCATCTATGCACCCCAATTTACAGAGGCGTAAGATCTAGCCTTCTCTGCTGTATCCCCTCCCCCCTAGGGGGTCACATCCTAGTTCCCGGTGCCCAGAGTGGTGGCCACAGGACGCCAGACCTGGTTCTCTACAGGCTGCTCTAGGGATGGCCCCAACCCCTGCATCCCCCTGTGTACCTTGGGGACCCCCTGCCCACCAGTCTGGCATCTCTCCCCTTCATGCTATGGGCCTGGGCATGTTGTTAGGGGACCGGATGCCCATGCCCCATGGCAGAGCTGCCTCCAACCTCTTTCTTCCTTCCTCCTGTCACCTCCCCAGTGAGCACTTCCCTTCTGAGACCGGGCTGGGCATTCAGAGTGTGTGTGTATGCTTGTGTGTGTGAGTGTGTCCACGTGGGGATGCGTATAGCAAAGGGCCCTACATGGGAGGGCGTTGGCAGGGGTCCCCCAGGGGATTAGGGGCTCTCATTCCCAAAGCAAACCCCTTGGAAGTGCTGAGGCTGGCCTAAGAGCTTGGAATGCTCTCTTCCCCTCTGGACTCTGCCCACCTTGTGACCCCAGGGCCTGTCCCTGCTTCTCCTGGCCTCAGTTTCCCAACTGTCCTGTGAGGGTTGGACACGGAGCAACATCAGCCCCGATGAGCATGGACATGGCCCGGGATCTCCGCCCACATGAGTGTGGCAGGGATACCCTCACGGTCTCACAGGCCTCTCTCCTGTGCGGCAACCAGGCCTCCTGTCCATGGTCAGGCACACAGAGGGGCCCTGCAGACAGCACTTCTGGGTGACACAGCTCGCAGCACACACGTGTAACACAACGGTCCCTTGACGTGGCTGCTTTCGTCTGTCCCCTCCCCAGCCAACTGCTCGGTGACCCTCACACCCCCTACGTCGCAGGAACACGCCACAGAAGCCAGGTGGGCCACACGGTGCACAGTTGGGTAGGTTGGACATCTGGGGACGTGAGGGTCACTGAATATACACCGACCTCACTGTCCTGGTCCACAGACTCCATCCCAGGGTCCAGCTCCATGCATGGCTGGTCCTGCGGACACGAAGACAGTGGTGGACACAGACCCTGGGCAGGGAGAAGGCCAGGCTGCCCTTTTCCCTCCTCCTCTACACCCCCTCCCTACCACATGAGGTCCAGCCAGTCCCTGCCTGCAGCCCTGGTGGGTGTAGGAGGAGCTGAAGGGAGCCCAGCTGGGCAACTATTGGAGGGAGTTGCTGTTATTAGGGAGCCCACTGGGTGCTGAGTGATTGCACCCCATTTTACAGATGACCAGTGGTCCCAGCATTCAAGGTCACTCTGCTCTAAGTGACCAAGTCCAGACGTGAACAGGGGACTAGAAATCCTTGATTTTCACCAGTGTTGAGCCCAGCATTGACCATCGAGGCCTTGTCCTGCATTGGGGCTCCCCCAGCCAGGCGACCTCCTGAGTCCAAGCACTTTGGGCAGCTTCGTCTCCCTGCTTGAATCCCAACACACTCTCCTGAGGTCAGAGTCACTGACCCCATTTTTCATGGAGGAAACTGAGGCTCCGAGAAGACACCACATGACCTTGCCTGTCACAGGGCTGTGAGGTGACCCAGCTATGGGTTTGACCCCAGGTCAATCTGACCCTAAAGGCTCTGCTAGCACAGGAGCCTGAGGAGGTGGCCTGTGAGCCCAGCACAGAGGTGAGTCCATCCTGGATGGGGGCTCGGGGGAGGGGCACTGCAGGCTAGGAGCTCTGAAGGGGGCAGGGGCTTGGCAGGGTCCTTGGGGAGGAAGGCTTTAGGGAGGGTGGGGTGCGGTGAGGGGTGCACTCTGGGGACGGTGTCTGGACCAGATCACACAGGGCCGTGACTCAGGCAAGGAGTCGGGCTTCACTACAGGTTGGTTGGACTTGAACGAGCAGTCTCATCAGAGCCTCAGGCGGTTAGATCCTAGATTTGGAGGGAGCTCGGTGGACATCTTATCCACCTCCACTCAAGCCCAGATCCCCAAGAACCACAGGATGAGAAGGCTGCCTCCATTTCCTCCCATGTACAGTGGGCACTGTGGCGGTCGCCTACTCCCTGCCTGGGCTGGGCATGCTGCCTGGAGGGCCCAGAGAGGGCTTCTTGTCAAAGTAGCCATTCAGGACAGGTCTGTGCTCAGAGAGCTCTGAGTGATGGGACCAAGGGCACGTCCCACCAGTGGGCTAAACAAGACGCTCCTGTCCACGTTGCTGTTGTTTACTCCAGGTGGACAGGGATGATGCAGCATCGCCCACCGTGTGGATGGAGAGGGCCAGCGAGGAGCTGTGGTTGAAGAGCCTGAGACACGACGCTTGTGTGTGACCAAAGCTGCCATGGGTGTGGTGGAGGCTGATGAGGAAGAAGTGCTGCTGGAGGCCAAGATGAAACCAGAGACCATCGGGGCCCAGGGGGCGGTTGATTTCCATAACTGTGGGGGTGGCATGATCAGCAGAGTCTCTGGACTCGGCAGGACACCCCAGGCCGGCATCCAGCTCCTGGGGTTCTTGGCCCCTTTGTAGGTGTCGCTGGGGAACACTGGTCCCGGGCAAGAAGGGACTGGGAGTGGGCTGTCAGGGAGAATGGGGAGGGCAGCCACCTTCTTTTCCTTGCCATCAGGGGACTCTGGGTCAAAACTCATGTTGCTCTCCTCCACCTTGGAGCTGGAGGAACCAGCCAAGTGCTCGCTGAGCATTGGACAATGTCCCTGCCACTGAGGTCCTGGCCCCACCTGAGGTGTCCCAGCACTTGGAGTGGGAGCCGTGCCTGGTCCTGAAGCCTGTGTTGGGGCCTGTTGGCTTGGAGGCTGGATGGAAGGGCTGCATTTGCAGAGGTCACGCCCCCTGGGTGAGTGGAGACTCTGGGACACCTGAAGTCACAGATGCAAGTGACCCGCACCTGGGAAGGTGTGAGGGAGGTGCACAGAGGGCAGTGCCTCAGTGGCAGGCAGGGCTTCATGCCCATGGGCAGCACTCCTTGGCAAAGGTCAGCTAGTCCTTTGGACCCTAGAGGGCAGAAGGCACCTAAGGCTCCCAGTGGTCCACGGGAGGCCAGGACAGCCTGCTGACTGGCAGGCATCAGGCCTGCAGCACGAGAGGTTCAGGGTGAAACTGCTCCTGGGTAGCCTGGGCCAGCTGGTTGGACAGAAAAGATGGCCACCTGGTTTTTGTCACTCTAGTCTGTACGTGCTCATCTCCCCAGCTAGCCAGACCCTGGGGAGGGTGGCCCTGTGGCTAAACAACACTAGGGACTGAGGAGAAGGTGCCCTTGGCAATATCGAGTCCCTCTTCTTCATGTGAAGCAGGGTTGAGCTGGCTCCATGCCTGACTTCACCCCCTTGGTGACGGCGGGCTTCCTCAGGTCAAAGTCATACTAGGCATCGGGTTCATGGCACTGAACACATTGGCATCCTCAGGGGTCTTCAGCATGGGGGGGAGGGGCCAAAGGAGGGTTGGCTGTGCTCAGGACAGCCACACCAGGGACAGGGAAATGCACAGAGACAGGAAGCAGATCAGTGCTTGTCAGGGGGTGGGGGAGTGGATATGGGGGCATGGCTGCTTCATGGGTACAGGGGTTCTGGTGGGCTGAAGCAATGATCTGGAACTAGATAACGGTGACGGTACACAGCATAGAGGATGTAGTTAATGGCCGGCCCTGAACTGTACAACTTGAAGTGATGAAAACATTAAACTTTATTGAATCTAAATTGGAACACATAAAACATAAGAAATCATAAAACATAGAAAAGGGAAAGACATCTCTGGGTGGGGGCTGGTCCGGCCAGGCCTTAGTTGCTGGCGATGTGGGTGGTGCTGCAGCTGCCCTAGTGCCGGAGCCACTGCTGTGGCTGATGCTGGAGATCCCCCCAGCTCTGGCTGTGCAACTGGCTCAGGAGCTGGACCTGAGCTGGGGCTAGAGCTGGGTCTGTCTCAGGCGGTGGTGCCTGACCTGCTTCTAGAATTGGCTCCGGTCCTGAGACTGACTCTAGCTCTGCCTTATTGACAGATGTGGTGCGGGAGCGAGTGATGGGAATGGCTGCGGCTCTGGAGCTGGTCGAGTGTGGGAGCTGGGGGAGCTCTAGTTCTGGAGCTGGCTGCACCTGAGCTCTGGAGCTGCTGCCAGAGCTCTCACTAGTCCACAGCTGGAGCAGGATCTGCTTCTATGTGGCTCTAACTTTGTAGGTCGAGGTAACTCTGGCTCTGCTGCTGGTGACCGAGCCTTCTCTAGCTCCACAGCTGGTAAACAACGTGTCCTGACCTTTAGATGGTGTCAGTGACATCACCAACCCATCACGAGCTGTCCATCAGATGGTGGGAGCACTCCAGCAAATAGCATCTATTACGTTAGTGTTATTTCATCTCAGTTCCAGTTACATATTTATTTTAAATATACTTAGAAGGAGAATAGGATAACAGAAACCATTTACTCTTTGCTGAGATTTAACAGAGCACACCTTATTGATGTCGTTTTTTAAGAACTATTACACAGTGGAAGACACCATTCTCCTTCCTCTCTCTTTCCTCCCCAAAGGTAACTACTGTCTTGAAGTTAATATATGTATTCCATACACATTTTCTCTTGCAAAAAACAGTTGTCCCCAATTTGCTGAGATTTTTTTATGTGTCTATCAAAGATATGCTTCTGAGCAGATGCTGTTAAAAACTCTGTCCTTTCAAAGTAAAGATGACAAGTCAACCATTAGTTGAGAAACTGCCTGCTTTTTAGACATCATTTTTAAAAGAGAGGTTTGAAAATATCTCCATCATGTTACCATTGATCCTCCCTATTTGGAAGAGTTACATTCTATTAATTTTTAGCAAACACTGCATGAGCCAGACTGAACCAGTGCTCCTAGGGGAAGGACAAGGTTAGGTTTCTGCAGTCTTTGGTCGTGACATGTTTGGGAACCTGTCAACGCATAGCCTTGTTTTACGTTTGTCTCTTTTGAAAAGACCTTATTTAGTATAGACTGTAGACACATTATTTGAACTCCCAGCCAATATCACTATCCATAACCCATGCCTGGAGGAAGCTCATCTAACGCAAGTGTTTTCTACATATGGCCCATCACAGGCTTCCTGTGCTTAGGAACACTACACAGCACTTCAGCACTATGTTTGCGGATCATTACAAAGAGGAAAAACAGCAGCAAGAAGCAAAAAAGGTGAAAAACGTACCATTTAATAGACCAGGAAAAGGACACTTGTTGACCTGAGAGCTGAAACAAGAGCGTCACCTTGTTCTACCTCAGCTGGGAACGTGCGCCTCAGGCAACTCCCACTTTCTGCCACTCTGCACCCGTCCAGGAATTACCAGGGAAAACACAGTGTGTGTTGGGGTTGGATTCACCTGTAAATGTTAGTGACTAGGTGAATTCACGAATATCAAATTACTGAATAAGGAGGATTGACTCTGTTCTGTTGCCAAAAACAATGAGTGTGTGAAACTCATACTTCAGAACTTCAACATGGAAGGCTTTCTCATCTGCTTTAAAATCTACATGAAGAGTTTCATGGTTTTGAACCATTTGTTAAAAATGTCAAAAACATCTTCTGATTGGTTTAAAAGAACAACTGATTGACCTCAGGAATGGCTGTGTGTACTCACCATCTCTGATTTCTCTCATTCTCTCTTGAACCCATTCCAATGAACCCCCACCACCCCACTACAACTCTTTTTTCCATGGTCACAAGTGACCACCACATTGCTAAGTCCTACAGTCGTTTGTCAGTCTGTGATTTACTTGATCTACCAGCACTTGACATAACTATTCACTATGTATGTTCATAAAGTCTGGTAATAGCCAATACATTATTTTGGGACAATCAGATATTCATTTGACAAAATATTAATAAATATTCTATTTGGTCTCACACCACTCCTTAAAAATCAACTCCAAATCTGAATATAATAAACAATAAAAGTTGAATGAATATTAAAAGTATTAGATTGTTTTAAAAAGATTATAGAACATCTTTATATCTTGGGTAATAGACAGTCTTGCTAAACGAGACTCAGAAAGCAGAACTCTAGTCGACAAGATTCATAAAACTAACTACAGCAAAATACAACTTTGTAAGACCAAAGGCACCGTAAATTAAGTAAAAAAACAGAAGAAAACACTCCAACACGTAATCAAGGGTTTCTCTGCAGACTATATGAAGAACTCCTGTAAACTAATGAGAGACAAACCATCCAGTGGAAGTGTGGCAAAGGACACGAACAGCCAAACAATTCTCAGTGGAGGAAATATGAAATGCCAGTAACCAAGAAGTGTTCAACCTGCCCAGAGATGACAGAAATACAAAATAAATCAACAAAGAGACATGCCTTAGATATCAGATTGACAAACATTTACAAAGTTTGTTTCAGGTGTTGGTTACATGGAAAAATGAATCCACTCATACGGTACTGAAGCACAACTTTTGGAGAACAAATTGAAAATACCTGTTGAATTTCTCAAATGAGCATTTTCTATGACTCAGCAGTTCTGTTTATTAGTATCTGCCCAGGAGAGACCTTCACACAGATGCAAAAAGAAACATGTATAAGAATATTCTTCATAATATTGTAATAGCAAAAAATGGGGACAACCCAAACGTGCACCAAAAGAAGAATGGTTCAACAAGACGTAGTTTATTCGTAGTAACATGTCAGAGTGACAAAGAATGGAGTAGATCCAAGCAAATTGTTACAGAAGTATCTCCCATACAGTTTTGGGTGAAAAGAGGAGGCTGCAGAATGAGGTGCATATTATACCATTTTCTTTAAACACACAAAACAAAAAGAAAAGAATATTTTTTCTACAGCGACAGATATATGTGGGGCTGTGGTTAAAGGAGCCTTTAGCTTGATCCATATATAACTTTTAATTAATTAATGTTTTACAAAGGTACTGCTTCATATATTATTTGTATAATGAAAAATTAAAATACATAAGACTAATTAAGTTCATTCTTTCCTACTAGAGAATTTCAGCTACCCCAAAGTAACTAAGAAATCAGAACATCCACAGGAAAATGTCAGCATAGGTGGGGGACAATTGAGCTTGGCTAACATGAGCAGACATTTTTCATACATTAGGGGAGCTGATATTTTGCTGTAGGACCATCTTTGCCATGCAAACCTTGGGACAAAAGTGCAAGTATTTGCCAGGATACAGCCAAGATATAAAACCAACCAGGTCTTGAAAATAAAACGGAAAAGCCCAGTTGTCACTCTAAATCTACCTCTTCATTGGCCAAAACCAGCTTTGAAGCTGTTTTAGCCTGTTTCTCCACGAACAAGAGCCACAAAATTGACGGGCCAGCATCACCACCTCATGGCTCTGCTTCTCATCGCAGGGTCCATCACCATACCCTTTGGCCCCCAAATCTCAAACCAAGAGTTCTGTCTTTTGGATATCCCTTCAAAGTTAAATGTTTTAGAAATACAAGAGACCCAAGTAGGGTTATGGATTTTTTAATTTTGACAAGTCAAGATTTTTTAAGAGATTACTATCTATCATCATTGCCAGTTTGTAAAAGAACAGCTATTTAAAACCAAGAAATCAGAAAGGCCATAAACTCATATCAGAAGACAGTCCTGCTTATCAAAGAACAGTTGAAAGCGGTATACACATTTCATAAATACATAAATATCCCATAACTATATTAATAATTGTGATCATTAGTTAGGCTGTTAAATAGGTCAACTTGACCAGGTCATGAGGTGCCCAGATCGCTGGCTAAACGTTATTTCTGAGGGTGTCTGTAAAAGTGTTTCTGGAAGAGATGAGCAGTTGAACTAGTGGGCTGAGTAAAGCAGATTGCCCTCCCTGTTGTGTGTGGGCCTCATCCAACCCACTGAGGGCCTGAATAGAACAAAAATGCTGAGGAAAGTTGAATTCTCTGTCTCTCTCTCTCTCTCTGCCTGAAGGTTTGAGCTGGGACATCAGTCTTCTCCCGCCCTTGAACTGGAACTTATACCATTGTTGTTCCTGATTCTCAGGCCTGTGGACTCAGACTGGAACTACACCGCCAGCCTTCCTGAGTCTCCAGCTTGCAGATGGAAGATCATGGCACTCCTATGTCTCCTAGTGGTTCTGTTTCTCTGGAGAACGCTGATTAACACAATCATATTTACATACTTGTCCTTTATCAATCTGTGTCTCAGCTTTATCAATAAAGGCAGAGCTGGAGACAAGGTCTTGTACATAGATACTTAATTTGGGAGGTACCAGGAGTGAGAGAGCAGGGAGAGGTCATGAGTAATACTGTCCTTCTCATGGAGAGGCAGCCTTCCTTTGATCCTCATTGATCAGACTGGCCAGACGGCTCTGTCAGGTTCCAGGCACCCCCAGGAAACCACTGCTTGTCTGTCCTCACTCCTCCTTGTACATGGCCTGAAAATTGGCTCAGAGAACTTATGCAATTCACCACAGATAGACTCAAGTTGGCCTGGCAGAAGAGGCATTGAAAAACAGGCTGACACATGTTCTGGTTCCTTTCACATCAGATTTTATTCTTCCCTTTACTCACTTAATCTTTCAATAAAAAATGCATCAATATCTACCATGTCTTAATAATGATAGCAACATTTATTGAGCGCTTACTATATGCCTGGTACTGTTACTGCTTTATAGGTATTATTTAATTTAATCCTCACAACAGTGTTATGAGGTAAGTGCTTTTAGTATCCCCCATTTTACAGATGAAGAACAAAACACAGAGAAGTTAAATAATGTGCTTGAGGCCACACAGTCAAGAAATGGTGGCGCTCAAATATGACTCGGGAGTTTGGGCTCCTTCCTAACTGCCAGATGTCAACTGTGTTTCAGCTGCTCTGCTTCCAGGTTTCAGGCTCGTGATGGGGCATAGAGAGAAAGAGAATGCACACCGGGAGACAGGTGGGTGCCATCCCAACCCAACACAGTAAGTCGGATGGAAGTGGGCACCCAGGTGCCACCGGAGCATGGAGGGGTACTCTCACCCCAGAAGTTGGGGCCACTGAGCTGACTCTTGAATGACAGAAAGTGGAGATGGGGCGATGTAAGTTGGGGAGAAGTCCAGGCAGCAGAAATAACAGAAGAATACCACTGGGAACACCACAGAAGTGTAATGGTTTCAAATTTCAGTGCACACGCTCAGGTGGCAAACCATGCCATTGCCTTTTTCCTTTGGGACCTTAAAATCTATTAGGATCCCCCATTCTCTAGGTGTCAGAAATAATCTCCTTCAATTCAGAGGCTGAGTCCACCCTGGCCCTGGGACCGTGTCCTCAACTGGGGGCTTCTGTGGAGCCATGGTATGTATCTGCATGGAGGACAAAGGTGGAGAAACCATCGTTACTCATCATCAGTCCACATGTTTCTGCTGACACTGCCCACAAGGGGTCCTTGACACAGAATACCGACTTGCTTAGTAAGCCTGTCTTATCTCCTGCTTCCTTGACCTTCTGGCTTCCTTCAGTGATGGCTCTCTCTCTGCTCTCCTTCACTGACAAGCTTCTCCAAAGACTCTCATCACCATGTCTACACTTCTTCCCCTCCCAGTCTTCATGCACTATTCAACACACAGTGATGTGTATTCTGTTCCTACAACACACCCAAAATCTTCTGCTAAGATCGCCACTGGGCTCCACGTTGCTAAATCCAATAGATGCTCTTCTCTTCATCTTAGCTGATTTCCTGGCTATATTCAACTTTCATGACCCGACACTTTCCTACTTTTCTTTCTACAACGTTGACCACCTCCAAAAGTCATCCCTGATTTTTCTCTCATCTCCTTGATTTTACCTCTCCCCAAACATTTAATCTATCAACAACTTCTATCACTTGTATTGTCAAAAATTACACATCAAGTCTATCCACTTCTCTGCAGTTCCGCTGCTAACACAGTGGCATATGCTACAATTCTCTCTCCCCTGGATGAGTGAAACAGCCTCTTCACTCATCTCTCTGCTTCCACACTTGCCTCCAACAATCCAGTCTCTGCACAGTAGACGTGGCATCCTCAGTTCTGTGCAACATCTCATCATGTCTGGCTCCAGGAAAATTCAGTTCTGTTTTTCTTATGAAAATCTTTGGTTTTGTAAGATATCCTTGATGTTTTCTGGCATATAGTTTTATTTATCTTCATTTTTACTGTCAAAAGACACATATAATCACACACACACAGAAACTCTCATTAAGGGCCTATTACTTGTAAATCATTAGCTTGATATAGTGAGACATAAAAAGTAACCTCATTCTTTTAAAAAGTAACTTGATAACAGGGACTCTGGCTTAAGGAGCTCATGAATTGGTTGGAGAAAAAACTAAAACAATGAAAATGTAAGCAAAGAGAAAAAGGTGTAAACAACAGTCCACCATAAAATATCATCACAAGATGGCACAAGATTAGTTGCCAAATTAAATATGAACAAATTATTTGCTACAGAAATTCACAGGAAGGAAAATACTGGAAGCTGGACTGGAAAGAAAAAACTTCAGGGAAGACAGAAAATAAATTTGAATTGGCCCCTGAAGAATGAGGAGGATTTATAAAAGCACAAAGAATTAAAAAGTCATAAAAGCTCAAGTAAACTAGTTTTGCTAAAGAAGAAAGTATGGTTTACTGAGTCATCAGAAAGAAGGCTCACAACAGAATGAGGTCACTCAGCGAGGACCACGAATGCCAGGGTGAGAAGTCTGACTGATTTTATAGGCAATGAGAGCCACTTAAGCATTCGATGTAGGGCTTCCCATGATCAATGTGGTACTTTAGGAAGATTATTCTGGCATGGTGTGAGACTGAAGGATGAGAGGAAGCTGTCACTAATCCACTCAGCCTCCCTATAGGGAGCTCTCATTTTTTTTTACATAAGCTTTGTGAACAGTTATCCTCCAACAACAGTTTCTGGATGAGCATCTCCAGGATGGTCATGGCTGCACATATCTTGTTTAATTGGAAGAGACCACAGATAACTAAATCACAGGCTGACACATTTATGATGAGACTGAAGAAGACAAGTCTTTACTCAGCCTGTGTCCACTGGGAAAGCAGGAGGTGCCCTCCACTCTGCTCCCTCCTCCCTTACATCCAGACAAAACACCAGCATCTCCAGGCCACCTCCCTTTGTTCCAGTCAGGTTCATCTGATGCTGTTCCTTACCTTCTCCTTATATCTGACGTCACTGCTCATGCTATTAGGTCCTAAGACTTTGGGACTTCAGCTCCTTTGGCCTTGCCTTTCTTTGGCTATGACAGCAATGGTCACCTCTTTACAGCTGAGACAAAGACCGATTATTTGCATCTTGGTCTCTCCTCTTTACCTTTTAGGTCTTCATCCTCTGGGGCAGATGCTACAGAAAGAAGAACGCCAAAATGCTTTTGCTATGTGATGACAATAAGTTATTTCTACTCTTCAAAGCCCTGTAGATCTATGGGCAGGTCTGTGCATTCCGTAGAACAATATCTTGAGAATGAAGCTCAAAATGCACTCACTCCCATTCTGTGCCAGGCATAAAATATACCCGCCAGCAGAAAACTAGGGGATTGCAACTCCAACACTTCAGTCTCAGACTTACCTTTAGTTTATTAAACACTTTAAAGGATAGAACAGTTAATGATGTATCTTCCTGCTCAAATATTATCCATATCTCCTAATATTTCCAAATAAAATCCTTTGGGAGGAAAGAAACTAATACTTTGGGGGATGTCTTAAGTACCAGGCCCTCTTCTAAGCAGTTTTCATACATTATTTATTTCATCTTCTAAACAACACTTTTAGGTGGGTACTATCCCCGTTTTACTGAGGAGGAAACTAATGTTGAAGAAGGTTAAGTAATTTGGCCAAGGTAACACAGAATGTAAGGATTGGATTCAACCTAGCCCCATCTTCACTGTACCACCCGGCCCACTCTGCCTTCACATGGCATTCAGGCTCCGAAGAGTGTGGCCCCAAACTGCCTCTCCAATCTAGTACACATTTTCCCATCTTTTATTTTGTTATATATAAATCACAGTTGTTTGTCCAATCTAATTTCATGATTTCAAAAACATAACATCATAGAAAACCAACCAGCAGCAGTTGCTAAGCTGAAATACACATACTTTACAACCTAGCAATTCTACTCCTAGGTAAATACCAAGAGAAACATGCACATATGTTCATCAAAGACAGGTACAGTACTCAGAGCAGCACTACTCACACGAGTCAAAAACAAAAACATGGGCATAACCCAAATATCTATCTACAACAGAAGGGACAGATATTTCTACAAGGAAAATACAAATAGCAATGAGAACAAACCGTAGCCATACACACGTATGAATCTCACAAACATAATGTTGTGTGAAAGAAGCCGGGCACGAAAAAGTATATGCTCTATGATTCCATTTATATGAAGTTCAGAAACAGGTAAAACTTATCTGTCCCACTGGAAGCTGGGACAGAGGTCATCTGCCCCCAGGTGGAGGGGAGCAGATATGACTGAAGAGAGATGACGCCTCAGCACAAATCAAGGTGGTTGCACCAAACTATATTAGAGTCATCATAGTCTTCACAGGCATGACCTCACGCTGGAAAAAAAAAAAAAAAGCCAGTTTTACTAAAGAACATTCTTTTTTGTTGGAGGAAGATCAGCCCCGGGCTAACATCCGTGCCCATCTTCCTCTACTTTATATGGGATGCTGCCACAGCATGGCTCGACAAGCAGTGCGTCGGTGCGTGCCAGGATCCAAACTGGCGAACCCCGGGCCGCCGCAGCGGAGCGCGCTCACTTAACCGCTTGCGCCCGGGGCCGGCCCCTAAACAACGTTCTTGATGGAGCAGTAATATTATTTTTTTTTAAATTTTATTTATTTTTCCCCCAAAGCCCCAGTAGATAGTTGTATGTCATAGTTGCACATCCTTCTAGTTGCTGTATGTGGGACGCGGCCTCAGCATGGCCGGAGAAGCGGTGCCTCAGTGCGCGCCCGGGATCTGAACCCGGGCCGCCAGCAGCGGAGCACGCGCACTTAACCGCTATGCTACGGGGCCGGCCCGTATGTTATTAACTTTATTAAATCTTGACCTTGAATATACCTCTTTTTAATATTTTGATATAATACGTAGTATGTGATGAAATGGGAAGTAGGCGGGAAGCACTTCTGTTACGCACTGAAGGACAATGGCTGTCTTGAGGAGAAGCACTTGTGTGACAATCTGAGCTGACCTAGCCACTCTTGATAGAACGTCATTTTTACTTAAAAGAACGACTGACAAACTGAGGTTATTCAGTTTTGGGTATTTGGCACACATTTTCTCAAAAATTACCTCCAAGAGCCTATCACTTCAAGGAAAACAACTGACAGTATTTGTTGACAATGACAAAATTCAAGCTCTCAGCCAAAATTATGGAAAACTTACACTTGATACAAAGAGCTTGACAGCTTTCCACTATGTAAGACTTTTCTGATAGGTCGGGGGTAGTGTTAAGCACTGTATGCTATTTTGTTTTGTTTTGTTTTCGTATAATGAAATGTGTCAACATTTGGAAGATCTGCAGAACTCAATGAGCAGAGGTCTAGAATAGTAAATCCTTAGAGACGGAACAGTGGTTGCTTGGGGCTGGGTCAAGTGATGGAGCAGGAATGGGGAGAGATGCTAATGTGCTCAGGGTTTCATTTTGCGGTGTTGAAAATGTTCTAAAATTAGACTGTAGTGATGGTTATAAAACTGTAAATATACTAAAAACTACTGCACTGTGTACTTTAAGTGGGTGAATCGTATGGTATGTGACAGATATCTCAAAAAAGTTATAAAATAAAAACTCTACCACCGTAATAACATTGTAACATCTGGAGTTTATTTAAAAAAAAAACAGGTTGTCAACCCAATGGCCATGGTTTGCTGACCCCTGTTTTATTGTACAATGTACCATCATCTTTGAGTTTATCATTCTAGAACATCTCTGGTGTCCAGTATTTCAAAGTCTATCTTTACTCTACTATTTTTTTATTCTCCCAACATGCCCTCCTTTTATCTGTGCATCAAAAAAATGTTCTTTAAAGTGAGAATTGCCTCTATTAGTAAAACAAGCTTACTTCTAACCAACACTCCACAATCAACACACACAACAACAACAAGAAAAGATATCAGCTGAGGCTACAGTCATCTGAAGACTTGATTGAGGCTGAAGGATCTGCTTCTAAAATCACTCATGTGGCTGTTGGCACGAGGCCTCGGTTCTTCACCTCAAGGATTTCTCCATCTGTTGCCTGAGTTTCCTCATGACATGTCAGCTGACTTCTTCCTGAGCAAGAAATCCAAGAGAGAGCAAGGAAGACACCTCAGTGCTTTTTCTGACCCAGTTTCTGAAATGTACAACATCACTTGTACTTTCTTCTATTTGTTAGGAGTGAGTAGTCAAGTTTTGCCCACACTCAAGGAGAGGGGAATTAGGCTCCACCTTTTGAAGGGAAGAATATCAAAGAATTTGTGGACATATCTTAAAACCACCATAGCCACCTTGGCAGTATACAAACAGGCTCTCATCTCCTCTGTGGGAAGGCAGAGAAACTGGGGACCAGGCCCAAGACTCAATGGTCAGAACAGCCAAACTCCAAAGAAGGATAAATTCCCAACAAAGTAGGTCTGCTGTACCAAGGTCAGGGCCCGGTTGGGAAAAAGATGGATGGAGTTATCTAGATTGATGTCCCTGAAGATCCTGAATCCCCAGATTCCCCTGAACCCTCTGAGCCTCCAAAGGTAGCCCACTCCTTTCCATTATGCACTAACCTCCTGTCTCCCACTTGCTTGGAGATGATGCAGAGGCTGCTTCCCCACAAGACAATGTTCACCCACCCACCTCCATCTCAGTGGGGTGTGGATATTCAGGATCTGCCCTTCCTGGCCACCAGGACTTTAATCCCTACAACTGTGATTTAATCTCAAAATTAGGATTAAGTCACAACATAACCCAGCTGCTGACACATTGAGGCTGACAAGGGAGCAAAGGGACTATGCCCCAGGGAGCTACAAAACCTACCCAGCATGGACCAGCATAAGTCAGGAGAGCGTGTGTGAGACTGGAGTCTAGGGTGCTTGATCAAGAGGACTGGAACATAAGTTGAATAAGGGAGAGTCGATCTATTTGCAAGCTCTTTCCTAGGATCCAGGATTCAACACTTACTCATCAAGAAAATGAATAGGCAAGCTACAGATTGGGGAAAATATTCTCAACACATGTATCTGACAAAAGACTTGTGTCATGAATATATAAAGAACTTCTACAACTCAATAATAAACAGACAATCCAACTTTTTTAAAAGGACAAAAAACTTGAGTAGACAGTGAACAAAGAAGAAATGGCCAGTGAACACATGAAAAAGTTCTCAACATCATAAGTCATCAGTAAAATGCAAATTAACCCCATGAGATACTTCCACACACCCATTAGGATGGTTAAAATGAAAAAGACCGACAACACCAAGTGTTGGTGAAGATGAGAAACAACTGGAACTCTCATATTTTGGTGTGTAAAATGGTACAATCACCTTAAAAAACTGTTAGGCAGTTTCTTAACTGAAACCCAGCAATTCCACTCCTAGGTATACATCCAAGAGCAACAAAAATTTAGGTCCACAAAAAGCCTTGTACAAGAATGCTTGTAGGAGTTTCATTCACAATAGTGCCAAAATTGAAAACAGCTCAGGCGTCCATCAATAAAAGAGATAAACTATGGTATGGTCATATAACAGAAAACTACTTTGCAATAAAATGGATTGAATTATTAATAATCATAATTTGCCTTTTTATTCATATATCACATAGTGATTAAATCTCAACCTCTTTGAATCCATTCCCTCATCCATAAAATGCAGCACCTTCCTTGCTCACTCTACAGGACTGTCATGAGGACCAAATTGGTTAAAGTTGGGTGAAAGCTCTTGAACTATGTGCTTCACCTTGGAAATATGGTACAGTGGTATAGTCCTAGTTCCAGAATGCTTTAGACTTGCTGTCAAGGAGTTGTTATTTGTGCACTTATCTTACAGTCACATGTCATCATGCCTTGAGGGCAGTAACTTTTACAATTGGCTTTCTTTCACTGGTATTTTGCCTTATTTAAAAAAATATCTTCCCAACAATTTATCACAAATGGTCAAGCAGATTGCACGCTAAACACCCAAATACCCACCACCCACATTCTACAATTGCTAACATTTTGCTATATTGCTTTCATCACTTATTTATGCAGATATCCTTCCATCAATCACTGCATGATGGGTCAGTTTATTTTTTATGGTATTTCCTTCTCTTCTCCCTTCTTGACCACATCCTTGATTCTTACCTCTTTGAAGCGTTTCTTTGGCAACCCTGCCTGAAAGTAAGATTTCCAATCTCTGGGAAATATAGTCATTTTACACTGATTATGTCTGCCATGTATGGTTACTATTTCATGCACTTACATCTTATTTCTCCACATAAGTGGTTCTGAACCAGGGGTGATTTGTACCCGCCAGGGGACATTTGGTAATATCTGGTGATATTTTGGTTTGTCATGATGTCAGAGTGAGGTTCTGGCATCTGGATACCAGGTTTGCTGCTAATCATTTTATAATAGACAAGGCAGTCCCCACAACAATGAATGAACCAGCCCCAAATATCAGTATTGCCAAAGTCAAGAAACCATGCACTAGATGAGTTATAAGTCCTCCAGCTTAGCAGCTGAAGGACAAGTGCCCATTGAAATACAAACCTGGAAAATACCCAAAAAGAATGTTAAATATGTGGTTAGACTGAGAGTGACCAGTCGCAATCTTTCCACCCATGATTTCATTATTCTAGGACACAAGTTACTTTATTCAATAACACTCTGTGGAAACTTCATGACTCCTGGCCTGTGTAGGTTCTGAAAGGGTCTTATTTTCATTGTGGTCCATGAATTTTTTTTGCAGAGACAACCCATTTTGAAACACATTCATCCAAGCAGATGCCTTGTGAGGAAGAGTGACCGGTGTGGGCTTACCCATAAACTGTGTCTCTACCCTCCGTTTCTGCTCTGTGGTTTGTTTCTGAGCTGCACCGTATGCTGCTGATTGAACACCCTGAAGACGCAGAGTTAGCACCACAGCCGTTTCTTCTTTGTCTCCAGCAGTTCCATAGGCAGTAACGTTTGCGAGGAGATCAAAAGAATTAGCTATCCCCTGCCATAAAATATAGAAAATGTCACTAAGGAAAATGGAAAGAGATGCCTGAAACTGAATATTCTGTGCCCAAGACCTTTCTCTAGAGATTTGGAACTAAAGAAACACCTTCCTTGGGGATGCTTGTCTTCCTACATATCGAGATGATGGGTGCATTGCAACACAATGCTTGGGAAATCAACGCAATTGTTCAAACCTAGTAGGAAGTAACTGTTCTCCTGTTATCGGGTCGCTTCTCGAAAAACTATGGATGAATACAGCTCTGCCTTCCTGTCCCACATTCTGTCCTTTCTGTCATTATTTTTCATGTATGTGTTGCTTTTCGTGTTCACGGTCTCCCTGTTCTGCTGTCTGCTATTCTCTTACCGTAAATATTCATTGTTAACCAATTGAGTAAAACAACAACTATATTAAAAACTAGTAAAATGAATAGAGTTAATCAATATGGTAAAAGAATCTGGTGAAATATCAGAGACTTCATGTATTGGGCCAGAAAAGAACATCTGTTTTCACCTGTTTACCTACTGAATTAAGCCAAATACTTATACATCTGTGGGCTTCTAGATTGAGGAACTTTTAGGGGGTGGGTGGAAGGAGAGAGAAGCATAGTATCCTCAGTGCAGACTCACAGGCCCTCTTTTGGAAATAGTTTTAACTATTAAAATCTCTCCGAACCTCCCGTTCTCCTAGTGATTTGGATACTTATTCTGTATGTGCTCCCTTTTCCTTCGAAAATGAACTAGGATTCCAGTGATCTGGCCTGCTAGCCAGATGATTGAGAGGAAACCCTGGGAGCCATTTGTGATGGTTCTCAACCACCCTTGTATATTAGAATCATTTGACAAGTTAAACTATATAGACAATAGGGCTCTAACCTCAGAGATTCTGATTCATCAGAGACCCAGGTATAAGTACATTTTGTACAGCCTTCCAAGTGTTTCTAATGTATGGTCAAGTTTGAGAATCACCAAGCATGAAAAGATATTAAAATATTAGAAAGGATTTCAAACCTTTAAAGAGAGTGTTGCATTCCCATTTCCACACCTGTTTGAGAGCCTCACTAAGTCAGAGCAAATCCATTTACTGTTATTCCGATAATTTGTGAAATTCAGCTAGTAAAACACACACTAGAATGGCGATTTGGACATTTTCTTTATACCACAGAGATCTGGGCTTCATAGAAATATGTGTATTTAACTTGGGCAGCCAAGACTTTGAGTGGCTGATAGTTCATGTGACCATGATGTTGACTTAAAGCTAATTATGCATTTATAGATGGTTAGTACAATTTGCCAGTAGTTTTCTCAGAACAAGTCAATATGTAAAAATCAAAATCAGTTATAAGAGATTTAGTATCTGAATTGACCACTTGAGGGATATTTTCTGGCATTCAACACATTTAGTATTAAAGAAAGGCATGCTCAACTGAGATTCAGAAAAAAAGGAAAATTTTTAATGCCATGACCTATGAGTTATTAAAAGATATAAAGCTGCATTAATTAAAAATGTTGTTCCTGTTAGGGAAATATGAAAATAGGTGAAACGAAGAGAGCAGAGAGTGTAAGAACTAAAGTCATGTGTGTGGGATGCCCAGCTCCAGGGCTGCAATAGGGCTAATGGTCAGTTCCCCACCCAATTCACAAAAAAATTGCAAAATAGTACACAGAATTTCTATACACACCGCACCATGTTTTAGTTATCACATTGCATTTTGAAAAGTAGCATTTTACATTAGCGGGTATCTAACGAATAAATAGAGCTGGTACATTTAGGTTCGTATTTGGAAAAATATCTACCACACAACATATTGAAAAATGTTGCGAGAGTCTTAAGTATATTCTATGTCTGCCCCTTCTCATGCCCAGTTCACAAGATGATGACGGTATGAAACTCACCTGGACTTCACAGTCTCTGGAAAATTTATTTTTGCCAAGTTGAGAAGAATTAGGGTTGATTTCTAAGAATGAAAAATAGAAGAGAAGCTGGAGAGAGTTACTTCCTCAAGGTCAGGAACTATTTGACCTTACAAGATGAAAAAACGTCTCCCCATTTTTCTTCTCAGATTCCTGTCGCATCAAGTATCTAAACGTGAGACAGGATCAAGTTTTCTAAAAAAAAAAAAAAAATGTTTTGGAGACCCAGGGAAACAGAGTAACATTAATGAAGAATGTTTACCTTCAAATGTTCCTGAATATTTCTCTCAAACTCCTTATACCATCTCTATAGACTATTCCCTATACTAGCCACAGTCCCTGTTTTATTATATAAAACAGTGTAACCTATCACCAGCATTGGTGGGCAAGAATTCTTGACATGATTTTTATGGCGTGTCCCCTGCCACCTTTTTTGACTACTGTTGTAGGTTGGGCTAAGGCAGTGCTTCTCAAACTCTGGTGTGCATCAGCACTGCCTGGAGGGCTTGTTCAAACACGCTGCTGGGTCCCATCCCCACAGATTTCAATTCAGTAGGTCTGGGGTGGGGCCTGAAAATTTGCATTCCTGACAAATTCCCAAACATTCCACTCTCCTGGCTGACAGGGATGCTTCTGCTTCTGAAGCAAAGGCAACTCTTACCCAACTTCATTAGTCTCTTCTCCTACCTGAAAGTGAAAATATCCAGTTATCAACTTGCACTCATTTCCTGACAGGACCGTTTACAGAAGAAACCCTTGCTTCCTTAGCTTTCCTCAAAGCCACGTGGCATAAGGCCAGACACTTCAATAAGCCCCTTCTAGCATCTTCTTACTGAGACACTGAAGCTTCCCAATGGGAGGTTCACTTTGCTGCAGCACATTAATAAACCTAACACTTTGGACATCATATGCATTCCTGGTGGTCCGCAGGCACTGGGATTTATTAATACTTACCCGTGCATTCTTCCTCTTCACGTGTGAAGTTTGACTTTCCCTTACTTGGAGCCAAACCAGGTTGAGGGGTACGAAGGTAGCTTCCAATTGGATAGGTCCAATAATTTTGGGGTGGTCAGTCAGTGGCATTCATCCTCATCTGTGGAATGGAGCAAACAGTTCATAATCAAACCAGCTGAATGTATACGCTCCACCTATCCATTGGTAGTGGTGCCCAAGACGTTTCTGTGGACTCACAGCATCAGAAATATTTAGAGATAATTGTTGAAAATATAAATCCCAAAGTAAATCTCAGACCCAGTAAAATGAATTTCAGAGAAGTTGGGACTCAGAATCTGATGTTTTCAGAAAAACGCTGGGTGATTTCATTCAGCATACAGGTTTGGGAGCCACTGATAAGGACAGCTGGACTGAAGAGATAAGAGATTTTCCTAAGATATTAAGAGCTTAAAAATTATCAGAGTGTATGTTCTTTGGGAGAATTCTTAGCAGTAACAGCCTGCTGTGCACAGAGGCAATAATTCTCCAGTATCATAGAGAGAATCAAAATGGGAATAGAAGACTAACCTGTTCATACAATGTCCACATCTAGGACAGGGACTGGATAAATGGGAAAAGTCAACTGTTATGCTGTTACAATTCCCATTTGTTTCCTGGGTTTTAATTTGATAATGTGCACAGGCTTCTCTATCTGCTTAGTAACGTTTCCAACTATGGATGGCCTTGGGCTTTGATTGAAAACCCTGGTCTATTAGGCTGTTATTGCAGAATGAGTTAAGACTCTAAGGTGTGGACTACTTTCAACATTCACTGTTATTTTTTTAAAGCAACCAATAAAAGAGAAAAATCAATTGTAGGCCTGGTGTCACGTTTCGGTTCTATGACCTGTTTTCTTCCTGGCATCTTTGCTCACTTCGGTAGGTTTTCTCTAGAATTTCACGTCATATTCTAAGGAACTGGTTCAATTTTGCTGCAACTACCTCTGTTCTGATTTTCGAAGGCTGTTACTCTATTTGGACTTACCATTGCAATCTTCTGTGCCATTTGTAAAATTCTCCCTTCCAGGACATGATATAAATCCTGTGTCAGTGGTAGATCCATAACCCTTTGTGATGTTATTGCACGTTGCATTTGGGGGACAAGTAGTGGAGACATTTTCACAGGCACAACAACCGTTAGAGTGGAGGAGAGGATAGGAACTCTGTTTAGACCCTGGGCTGCCTCAAGTCAACTTGAGTCTTGGTTACTTGAATCCTTTTATGTGCTGAGTGTGACACTCGGCAAGTGGTACTCACTTTGTAAACATTTGTTCAATGGATGATCAATGAACACGATTGGTGTTGCCAGCTTATGTTATTAGAAAAAAAAAATTTTCTTTCAGCAGGGACTCAAACTCTTTTGGAAAACATTGGAGCAATCCTCTTGAACTGTCCTACTCAAGGTGTGGCCTCTGGACCAGCAGCATCAGCATCACCCGGGAGCTTGTTAAAAATGCAAATTTCCTGGCTCCACCCAAGCCCTACTGAATCTAAGTCTGGGTCCTGGGCTAGGAATCTGTTTGAACAAGTTCCCCAGGGGATGACGATGATGCTCAGGCTTGAGAACCTCTGCATCTCAGCTGCTTCTAGAATAAAAGAGTTCTCTCATGAAAACCCTAAGAATTTTTAATAAGACTTGATTTAGAATATCTTGACCTTTATTTCATTCTTTTACATCAACTCAGTGAGGTGTCATGAGTCACCCTGTCACTATTTAAAGCCATGGTTTTCCATCAGCCAAAATTCCCAGGTTCATATTGGACTTCTTACACCTCAGATTGTTTTCAACACCAGTTCTATTTCTAGTTCTTCCTTCTTTATCACCTCACCAAACCTATGACTCATTTTCTCTCTCCTCATGAAGCTTTCTCTCTAATCCCCTCCATCTCCTCTCCTTTTCCCAAGATCCAAGTCCCTTTCATATCTTCTTATCCATTGTCCTATCTCACACCCTTTCTCCATCATCTCTGGAAGCAGATGGCTATGATTCAGGGGGCAGATTTATTTGTATAAGATTTAATTTTTAAATTACTTTTAATTTCATTAGTTGTGATATTGAAACTTTTGTATTTAATCCAAATGAGATAAAATTATAAAGAAAGAGATTCATCCTCTAACATATGATAAAGTAAATAAAAATTTTTAAAAATGTGTGCCAAAACATGCATCTAAATTGTTCACCTGGGAGATTATGTACTCATTTAAATAAAATCACTCCATCTAATATCTTTTAATTCTTTTCTCTTCCTTTTATTTTCCTTTTTATTTTTCTGGTCTTCTTCCTTTTTTCCTCCCTCTTCACACCTATACAATTTGTCCTTGGACTTTATTGCTGAGAAAGACAAGAAAATTCACCTCATTTTCACTTTTTCTTCCAAATAGTATTTTTGAAAAGACATAAAAGACATACCATCTTCAACTGAAGAAGAAACAACACTTTGAATACCATTTTGTATGATTTCTGACATTTCACTTTGACCAACCACCTGGGGAAAGGATGAAATGATCTGAATCCATTGAGCCCCTATGTAAGCCCTGAGTCCTGAACTCACTAATGCATTGCTTCTGCAGGCCTCTGAAGAAGTGTTCTTCATTGCTGGTGTGCAATAGAGAAGTCATCTTATTTCCAACATTATGATCAGTGTTTGAGTCGGAGGAAATAGAAACAACACTTATTGTGCACTTATTCTGGCGAGTACTGAAATAGGCAGTTTACTGGAGTTATCTTACTTAATCATTGAAGCAGGCCTCTTCATACAGTAACTCTTAAAGCCATTTTAGTGACCAGGAAAATGAGGTTCAAAGAAGTGAAGTCACTTGCCCTTGGTCTCCCAGCTGGTAGATTGCAGGACGGATAGAGTCTGGCATACTAGGGAAAAACCTTCATGGAGGCTATTACGGCACCATGTTTCAATGTGCACACGCATGATTGTGGACACACAACAGCAGTTGTAATGGGGTCTCATTTTAGGTTTTCCCAGGAGAAACTACTGATGGATAATTCTGGTCTTTAGATTCCATGTAATTTTCAAATTATGTACAAATATTTTGCACCCTCTTATCTTCCTTAACAGCTATAAATCCATATCCTTTCTGAATCTAAATCAGCTTCCATTTTAGCGAGTAATGGAATACTCAAATGCAAATACCGTAGATTTACTTTCCAATGAAAACCTATACATGCTCATTTGATTAAGGTGTTATTTTTAGGGAAAAAAAGAAGTATATTCAAGTAGACAAAAGAGCCATATATAGTCTGCAAAATATTGCAAAAATGTTACCTATTGTAGCTGCCCCTCTATGGCCGCAGGAAGTGAGGAAACAGTGAGATTCCTCTCTTCTGGTTATAAAGAGTGAGTATCAGAAGCATTTGAAGGGTCATGATTTTTACATAATGGAAACAATGGACAAAATGCCATTTTGCATTATTTTGTAATAAAGTTATTTATTAATAAAGGAGTGAAGCAATGTGCCTTCTCTCATTTTGCCATTAAGAATCTAGTTAAATGAAGCTTTGATTAAAATAACGCCTATCACTACTAAGCGTTTATCACACATAAGGCATCCCACAAAATGACATTCAGATGTTCTATTTATTTTATTGCATTTCCTCAAAATAGCCATAGCATGTAAATATTATCATTCCCATATCAAGTTGAGGAAGAAGCAACCTAGAGAGGTTCTATATTCTCCCCAGGTCATCTCTTGGTATCTATGGGAGCAGAGGTTCAAACTCACGATTGTCTACCTGTAGATCAAATAGCGTTGGCCTCCATTCTCTGTGTGATATTCCCTTCATTACTTAAGAAGCTCACTTACCATCTCTATGCCACACTTTCTCCATCGGAAACAGGTTGAGGACAATGTTTGTCTTTCTTACCTCCAAATGGTTGTAGGATAATATAAAATCACACACAGGGACTGTGTTGAAAACCCAGTGCTGTAGAACTGCAAGAGGTACTAACCACTTCCTTCACCATCAACAAACCTTGGGTTGAACACTTTTGAATCTCAATGAAAGCAAGAAAGCAGTAGAGTCCTGAGAGAGAACAAAGATAATTTAGGTTAATAGCTGGCATCCACAAATGCCTTCTGGGTCTTCGAGTCGGCCTGGGGCTGACCTTTTTTGCCATCCTGCACATTGCAGAGTTCAGTACTGTCTCTTAGTTTCGGCCAAACCAGGTGCAGAAGTTCAATTAGGGAAATACAGTGTGCCACTGGCATAACTCCAAGATTTACACTCTAGCCAACGGCCTTTCACATTTTTGATCGTGGAGAGACCATTATAAGAGTGGATAATTGGCCCTTGGGAATCAGATTCGATGTTTATTAAGGGACTGTTTCCTAGGAGTTTCATTCTTTAGAAAATAAAGTATTGCCAAAAAAAAAGCAAAACACGAAAGTTGGACAGAAACTCAAGAGTGAAACAGAGTCAACAATTAGAGGTGTATTCTTATTTAGTTGGGATTGTCACCAATGTCACATTGTAATGACACAGGATTTTAAGGTGCATGTCAGATTAAGTCTGGTGGCTAGTACTTGTGAAGGCTCAATTTTATGATGCCATCTTTGCCATTATTATTTCCTTGACCTTTTCCCTCCTCTCCCCTTTACCTCGACACAAACAAATACACACACACACAACCACCACCAGCCTCAACAACAGGGGCGCATGGATGACACAGGATGGATAAGGCGATGCTGCAGCTTAGCAGACTAAAAGAAGATGAGATGATAACAGTGATCTGAAGACAACTGTCTTTTAGGTTCAGCAGTTTATCTGCAGGCTTGAACTGCACGTTAGATCATTTTCTCCTTGGAGAGGGAATAAGCTGTTTAAGCCCTTACTCCAGAAAAGCAGCACTCCTCTTGTTGCCAGAGATTTGAGCGCTGTTTCCTGACAAAAGTCAGAGACACACCTGATCCCTTATTTCTCCCACCTGTTTCATAGAATCTTCAGCGATGATGGTCTAGTCATGTAAAACAATACACAATTTTCCTTATTACCAAAATTGCATGATCATTTTAGCAGAAAATCAGGTAAGCAAAGAGAAAAAAAAAATGAAAACTGAGTCAACTGTAAGTTCATCTTTCAAAGATATTCCCTATTAATATTTTGGTGCTTTGTCTTCCAGCCAATTTTCCTCTTATGTAGATAAACATAAAAATTTCATTTCACAACGTTGGTATCCTATAATAGCTAAACTTAGTTTTTGCTCAAAAAATAGACTCCGATTTGATTTTTAATGTCTAGAGTACTTAATTTGAATTTATTATAATAGCTTTAACCGGCATCCTATCAACAGACACTTAAGAGTTGGGAAAATTTTCAATATTATAAATCAGCTTACATGGAAGGTCTTCTTTGGTTCATCATGAATTGGACAAGGTCCCATTTTTCTCAGACATCAGTGGGGAAGGGCAAGTCGGACCTGATTCCAATAACCTTGTGACGGCCTTTTCCCCAGTTAAGGACTCTTGAATCACAAATATCTCCAAAATTTCCAGCATAATAGTTAGAGCTCCGCATACCACTATCTCTGTCTCCTCAAACAGCCCAACATCTTCACCAGCTCCTGTGGCCCCAGAAAAACCACAGTGACACCAGGGACCTCTGCTACAGCAACCAGTTTTTCTGGAAACCACTCCAACCTGGAAGGAAGAGAATAAATCCCCCTTTTTCTGCCTCTGTTTTATGTTTCCTGTGTGACATGAGCTCTGCCATTTATACTTGTATGACTTTCCAGGGCTGCTGTAAGAAAATAGCACAAAGTGGGTGACTTAAAACAAAAGACATTCAATCTCTCCCAGTTCCGAGGCCTAGAAATCTGATATCAAAGTAGCAGCAGGCCCTTCCTTGACTCCCCCAGCTTGCGGTGGTGGCCGCTAATCATTGGTGTTCATTGGCTGCAGCTGCAACAGTCCAATCTCTGCCTCTGTCATGAAATGCTGTTTCCTCTCCAACCAGTCATACTGGATTAGAGTCCACACTAATGACCTCATCTTAACTTGATCACATCTGCAAAGACCCTCTTTCCAAATAAGGTCACATTCACAGCTTCCAGGGATTAGAACATCAACATATCTTTTGGGAGACACAATTCAACCCATAGCAATAGCCTTGTTCCAAGTCAGGAGAGGTGGGTTTGAGTGTGGGAGAACATAAGTTTATGAGGTGGTTGCAAAACCTAGAAGACTCTGCCTCAGCCAGAGTCTTGTGTGTGTGTGTAGTTATGCATCTTGCAATTCCCAAGTCAGTAGCCATGTAAGCCTTTCATTTTTTTATCTTAATATATTTTATTTAACCCAACATCTCCAAAGAATTATCATCTCAACATGTAGTCAATATATAATTATCATTGAGGTATTATACATTCATATTTTTATATAAAAGCTTTGAAACCCATTGTGTATTTTACACTTACAGCACATCTCAATTTGGACTAGCCCCATTTTAAATGCTCAATGGTGACATGCAGCTAGAGTCTACCAGATAGGAAAATATGGTTTAAAAAAATAGATTTTATTTCTTATAACGTTTTACAGTTATAGGTTTATCGTTTTAGGTTTACAGAAAAATTAAGTGGAAATTATAGAGAGTTCCTATATATACCCTAATCCCCCCCAACATAGTTTCCCTATTATTAACATCTCATTAGTAATCTATATAACTTATATAACATTATTACTGTAACATTATTAACTACAAATTATTAACTTTAGTGTGGTACATTTGTTATCATTCCTGAACCAGTCCAGATACCTTATAATTAATGAAAGTCCATAGTTGGAATTAGGGTCACTCTTTGTGTTGTACATTCTACGGGTTTTGACAAATGCATAGTAATATGTATCCGCCATTACAGAATCATATAGAACTATGGTTTCACTGCCCTAAAATCCCCTTTGCTCCAGGGCCATAGAGGTGTGTAAGTGTTACCTTTGTCTTAGTCATAGATGTTTGGGGTGATGGGGAATACAGGGGCTCCTTCCAGCTAGTATCCTCTGCTTTAGGGTGAGGAAAGGGAGGAATTTCTCACAACAGCATTAATAATGGAGGAAACCAATGTTGAGGGTGCAGAAGTGGATCATCACAACATATTGATCCCGGAATTAACATGGTTAAAAGAACTGAGGAAAAGGAAAGGAGGTCAATTTTTAGAAAATCAAAATGCAACTTTATTTCTGCATTGATCTTGAGTTACTGATTTGGAATCTTATAAATTCAGCATGACTATTGATTCCCCAGGCAGGGACTCATGGATTTGTGGTGTTTCTGCACTCATGATTGGTGTGCAGCCATGCATGGGTCACACACAGAATGTTCTGTGGCTGCCCTGGGCCCTGGGTGTGTGAGTCTGTCCCTCCCTATCTTGCACTTTGGAGGCATTGATGCTGGATTGTTCTTGTCTGAGCCCTGAGTGGCATGGGCCCTGTCTGTCACCTTCACCTTACACCTGACATCGCCTCCTCTGATGCAGTTCATTTGCATCACTGCAGAGGTTGTTCATGCAAATGGCTTGTTGACTCAGGCTTGGGACCCAATCTGGCCAAGAGCAGATGGTCCCTGGAACCTTGTTATCAATGGACATGGATGAAATCATAGAGTTTAGGGATACCAAATAAAGGAAATGTGCATACCTCACTAAGACTCTATACACTCGTCCTTGGAGATTACATCCTGTGAGAGATGCATAAACACAGTCTCCTCCTTTCTTCCTTTTCAGGCACCTGAGAATGGCATCAAAGTAGACATGGTTTCATGTCTCCCCATCCCACACAGCCTTACCTGTGGAAATTTGTACAGTTCCAGCAGTGTTCCAATCTGGGCAGAAATTGCACATGTTGTTCCAGTAAGGGCTGCTAGAGACTTGCTCTCTCTCCTACAGGTGTAATTTGGGATGTCGTTGCCCAGCCCTGAGAGCCAAGTGAGTGAACTCTCCAGTGTCCTCTGTTCATAGTGCAGGACATTATAGAGATCAATTCCCAAAGATATGTTGGGTAAAAAATGGTGGTTTCTGTTGATTTCCTCAATGGCAAAAACCAAGGCCACAACATACTTATAGTTCTTGTACTGAAACCTGCTGAGACGGATGGGGCTCCTTAGGGAAAAGACTCAAACCACAATTATCTTCAAATCCAATGTAATCACTTAATTAAGGAAGAATGCCAAGCCAACTCATTCCATCTGTGGCAACAGCTCTCCTGAAGCCTTAGAATTTATAGCTAAATCAAGTAACATCACCTGGGCTCTGGAACATCCTTACTGAATTCCACACACATGGAGAAAAGTGATGAAGTTTATGAGAAAAGTTTAATGAATGGAAAAGCAGATCACATTCAGAGTGCGTTTTGTAAATGGTTCTTTGGTTCAGGATCCAAAATGCTTGTTCATTTGAACACATCATCAAATGCTTCAGAGAACAGCAATAATATCAACATGAGATTGGAGATAGCCCTGGGGAGGAAGAGTAATTACAACTGAAGGCTCTGGGACAAGCAGAGAAGCACGGCATCTGTGGGTTGAGAATGGGGCAGCAGAAGGCTGGCAATCAAACTGCCTAAACTTCTGCCCCATGAAACTCGTGTATCTGCCACTGTCAACAACAAGGCAGCTAGGAAGAGCTTCAGAGCTCCCATGAAGAAGGAATCACCGTAAGGCAGGAACATCTGGGAGAAGTTTGAAGGAGTTAAAACTGAAAACACTTAGGAGTCTAAGAGACACAGCCTTGTACAGTTTAAAAATTGAAAATGTGATTACCAAAACTGACTCAAATAGAAAATAAAGAGAGAATATTATACAAATGTGGCCATGTGGTTTCAAGAGAACATTTGAGAAAAAAATTCCAAATATCCACCAGGCCTGGAAGAATTTACATGGGGCGTTGCCTGCACGCCAACTTGGCCAGGAACAAGGTCTCCTGAGCTGGTGTGAATGGAGAGCAGAGGGCAAAAAGAAAAGCATTCAGCCTTTCGTCCTGCAATGAGAACAAGCTCTCCCTCCAGCATCCAGGTGCCTGAAGCTGCGGGGACACATGAGTTGAGCTTGACTTCCGCCCCCAGGAGACTCACCCCAGACCTTCCCTGACAACACACGTGTCATTATAAATAACATGTCAGTACATTTGAACATTTAGATGAAATTGACAAATTGCCAGGAAAATGAAAGTTACCAAAATTGTCTCAAGAAGAAATGAGAAATCTGAATAGTCCCATATCTAAAGAAGAAACTGAATCCATAGTTTAAAACATTCCCACATTTCATCGTGGCCAACACCGCTGCTGGCAAATTCCACCAAACATTCAGGAGAGAAATAATACACATTGACTCTAGCTCTTCCACAGAACAGGAAAAATGGGAAAAACTTTTTGATTTATTTTATGAGACTAGCTTAACTTTGCTACAAAAATCTTACAAGGTCATTACAGGAAAGGAAATTTACAAGCCTCTTTTTTTCTGGAACTAAACTCATGTATTCCTAAAAACAATTAACCTTCCAAATCCAGCTACATATTTGAAGCAGGCCACATCATGACCAAATTTGCTTTAAGCATTGCTATTCAGTGTGCTACTTCCTGAAAAAGGAGAAATAATAATCTGGGTAACTGCGGTTATTATCTATTATATACATCATGTATAATCTACTATAAACAGAACTGGTCATGTTCTGTTTGTTGGCCTGGGTGGTGTTAACACATGTGTACACTTTTTGATAACTTATCAGTCTTTACACTTGGGTTTGTGCTCTATTCTGATTGTATGTCATATTTCAACAAATATGTTTATTAAAAAGAGAAAATGAAAGCACAACAATGAATGAAAACCATAACAGTTATCCAATTGAGAAGTGTCCAGAGGACTAACCAGAAAGTTGGGGGAAAACAAACCGAAACAGACCTAACAAGTTAAAATGCAGAGTTATTTAGAGTCAATACAAACCCGAAATTTACCTTATTGAAGGTGAAATTGTAGAGATATACACATGTGCATGTGAGTATTCTATCATGTATACATACATGTATGTGATATACATAGGTACATGCATTATATATATGTATGAGTGTTTGTGGACACACACACACATATGCTTCTCTCTATATATAGAACTTATAGGGGGAATATTTATCTGTGTGTGTGTGTATCTATACATATACATACGGCTGCTCTGGAGACGGAGGGAGGGACAGATGTTTACTGATCACCTACAAGGTTTCTCAAACTTAATTTTTCCAACATTTGAAATGTCATTTTTTAAAACTTAATATATGTTTCAATAATACATTTGTATTTTAATGTGTTATACCAGTATAATCCCAGCATTTTTAATTTGTTCATTAATGGCAGAATTCTCCAGCTTGTATGCATTCTCTTGATGCTGTGATGTAATAGGCTGGGCGCTCACAGCCTCCCTTTTGTATTCCACAAACCTCAAGTTTATGGTCTCTCTCTGGCCTGCGGATTTGGACCAAGTTTCTGCACGTGCTCACTAGCTGTCCTCCAAAATTCACTCTAACCACCACTGTTGGGAGCATACACAGGGAAGAAGCCCTAGGGTGGAGGTGTGTGTATGTGAGGCACGCAGAGCACTGGGGGTGCCTAAGGGCCAGCTGGGGAGATGCATGGGTGAGGCATACCCCACAAGTCGTGGGAGACTTCTTGATGGAGTGCTCAGTGCAGTTACAGGATCCACATCCTTTAAAGCCCTCTACGAGTACCTATCTGCCAATGCCCCCAAACTCTTCAACCCATCCACACTCATATTTTTGTGCTCCAACAGAGGGCTGGAACTTCTCTTCTTGAAACCTGGACTTCCACAAAGGCCCTCTCCTCTGTGTGTCATGATCTAAGACAGTGTTTTCAGGGGTTTCCATGCAGCAGCTGAAAGGAGCTTGAGCTGGTTCACGGGCCACTGCAGGGTCCAGAGCTGGGACCGAGGTCTGTCTGCCTATTACCAGATGCATGGCTGGGTGAGACTCCCTCTGGGTCCCTTGCCATATGGTGCTGGATCCCACTTCTCCCACAAAGGCACTTTTGTCTATGGATGGATGCCAAAGCATTGTTAGTGCAGGAGTAGAAAAACAGGAGGTATCTTATTCCACCATGATGCTGATATCACTCTCCTTTGAATTACAGAGACTCAAATTTGACTCAGTTTTTCAGGAGCCTGCTATTTGCCTACAATTCTCTACAACCTCAGACCCTCCCAGACCCACTCTATGAAGGACATAGAAAGAATGTTGTCAGATCTACTTACAAGGGCCAGGCAAATAAAAGCCAACAAATTGGTTCTGGTCATTCTGCTTGGAACAGAGGGCAGTGGACGTCTCATACATTCTGGTTTGGAAGCAAGACTTCTTGTTCTTTGTGGATGAATAAACAACAAGAAAAGAGAGCTTGTGGTAGGTAAATACATGCTTGATTCATCTGAAAAGTTCATTTCCTCCCCTTCAACTTGAAGGTTAGTGTAGGGAGAGAGCACGGGCAGTTTCCACTGTTCACCTTCTCCCTTAATATTCGGAACAGATAATCAGTTTTATTTTGGGTGGCAATTCAACAAACTAAAAGATAAAATTCCTAACCTTCTTGCAGATAAGAGTGACCAGACCAAATTCAGGCCAATGATGTGTGACAAGAAGTATGGAGTGGGGGTTTGTGGAAGCTGCACAGATGGAACTGACATAGATGGGAGGGCCTGCATTAGACACATGTGACACCAGCCCACAGGTGTTGTAGGTATTATCTCATATACACCTGACGATGTTCCTAGAAAGCTGTTTTTAGCACCATCCCCATTGTGCAGGTTGGGAGACTGGGGAGATCTTGAAGGCACAGTGGCTTTTCCAGGACACAGAACTGGTAGGATAAAAGAGGTGTGACTTCAGCTCTGTCTCCTCAAAGCTGGCCACTGGTTCCCCTCCCAAGGAGCTGTGGGGAGGGTGGTGATGGATATTTGTGTACAGTGACGGAGATGACATGGGCAAGGAGGGAGAGTAGCCAACAGCCTAGCGGGGGATTGGGTGGGTCTGATTGAAGGAAGGGGCCAAGTAATAGAACCTTCAAGACGTGACCTCACTTCCTTGGTGACAGCCCCCAACAGAACTTAGAACTCTGGTTACCAGGCACCCACACTGTAATCACAGCCTCCTGTCCAGTTCATTTGAGTGGAGACACTCGACACAGCAGGATGTTCTCGTGTTGTCCCGTGACTTTCCGAGGCTCTGGCCTCCGGAAAGCCAAGAATGAGAGCATATTAAGTCGCTTTAGACATTGGCTCAGACCTCACCTCGAATGTCTGTGGCCTTTTGGCAGAAGGAACCATCAGGTAACAGCGTAGCCCAGGGCAGGCCACTCTAGGTCAGGCCACAACTGTGATCCAAAATGGACAGCCCCACACCCCTTGACCCTCATTGTGTGTGTGTGTGTGTGTGTGTGTGTGTATGTGGGAGGTGGAGTTAGAGAAGGTAGTATGAGGAGGAACCACCCTGAGCAGGAGCAGGTAGCTAAATGGTGGAGATCTGGTTGTGTGTCATGTTAACACTGAAGATCTTGGCTGCAGGAGAGGATGGTGAGTGCTGGGGACCAAGCTCTTCTACCCACATGTGAATCCCAGGCCATTGAGGTGTTCACATTCCTTCCCTGATGGAGACTATGCAGATGCCCCTCTGTGCCTGAACTGTGGTGGGGTTTCCCTCTGTGGCGAAGTCCAGGCAGGCCCCTGATGCCTCCTGGCCTGACTTCTGGGCACTGTCACTGCAGAGCTGCACCCAAGTGATAGTTGAGGAGCTGGTAGATGGTTTCCAGTTCACCATCTCCCTGGAGAGGACACAGGTGCACCAGTCCATCAATGAAGAGGGCCGGTCTGAGGTGAGTGTGGGTGCAGAGGGGTCTTCATACCCAGGACTCTGAGATGACCAAGGCACTACTAGAATGCAGACTCAAATCTGAGTCTCCCCTGGAGCCCCCCAGGGTTTTCTCATTAGAGTGCTCCACAGTCCCACTCCCAAAGGAATCTGGACCTCCATTCCTTCCCACCAGCTACACAGGAGGGTAGAAAGTCACCTCAATCCTCCCGCTGGTTCACCATGATGTCATTGAGTGTATGTCCCTCCTCCTCTCCCTCAGTGTGAGGATGAGTCCACCGTGAATTTAAATGAGGCCGGCAGGATGCGGGCCCTCCAGACAGGCATGATGGAGAAGCTGACAGAGTCCATCGCACCAGCTTTCCTGAGGAGGAACATCTCTAGCTTCACCACCTTCATGGTCAATTACTCGGCCTTAGACACATCCCACCACGTCCTGGACCAGCTGTTTACTAGGTGAGTGGCCACTCCCTCCTCAGCACAGTGGTGACTCTGCCACCTGCCAGCTGTGTGTCCTGGGAGTGTCACCAAATCTCTCTGAGCCTCAGTTTGCTCCTCTGAAAAGTAGGGTGGGAAAGGATAAATTTCATGGGGATCTTGTAGGAACTCATGGGATCAGCCATGGCGGGTGCTTACCTGGTGCCTGGCTCTGCAGAGAGGGCTGTGGACGTGCTGTGGTTGTTCATGGTGTTTATTTCTCTCTTCCTCGTGAAAAGTAGTCTGCCTCAGCCATCTCTGAGATGCAGCCTTCTGAGTTTGGAAAAGCACATGGAAACCACCCTGTCAAGGAGTTGGAGATTCCATCCAGCTGGTCCTGGTCCTTTTCCTTGGGGAAGCCAATCAAGGATCTCTGGGGCAGCAGAGAGGCCCTAGGCCCACTCAGGTGTCTGGGATGGTTCTGGTTGGATTACATTCATTCAACCATGTAGATTAAGCACTAACTGCATGCAGGACATTTGGAGACAGTAAACTCAGTGAAAGAAGGAGACACAATGCGTGGCCTCAATTTCCGTCTCAGAGTCAGACATTGACATTAGACATCTTTCGCAGGTCTTGTCATCCACCGTCCATCCCAAGGGATGCCCTCATAGCCTCCTTTACATCTGGAGGCATCTCCCCTTATTCCCGCCAGGAGGGCAGAGCGCAGGACCACCTAAAAAAGTGAGTGATCTTTGGGTGCAGAAGGACGGCCTCCTGTCTCTAAAGAACAAGCTGTGGGGGGAGAGATGGAGGCTGTGGCTGAGGGGAGCCTGTCAGAAGCCGCATCTCACGCATCTTTTGATTCCCATGGGAAGGCAGAGGCCCGGTGGCTTCCACTCCAGGAGGACAGGAGTCAAAGAGCTATGGATGGGTGCCAGGACCCCTGGGAACCAGAGGGGTGGCTGGGCTGAGTTCTCCCCTAGAAACCCATTCCCACCACAGACGCATTTTAATCTGCCTCCCCTTCTCCACATCTACCTCTTCTGACCACAGCCTCCAGGCCCAGAACAGGAGTTGTGTGAGCAACCTGGTCACAAATCGGTCTCAGTGCTCAATCCAGTTGCACAAGTGCGTGGAGGGCCGGGATGGGCTGTGTCCCAGACCTTCAGGAGAAGAGTGTCAGTGGGAAGAGAGTCACAACAGACTCTGTGTTAACCTGCTGGATAAGCAGGCCTGCCACAGCCAGGACAGCCTCATTGGGGTCAGGGCTGCCATGTGGCTCTCACCTGGATGGAGAGGGGCAGGCATAGGGTCCAGTCCCAAGCCAGGGTGTCTTGGGTGAGAAGTGTGGAGGGAAAGGCCAGGCCTCTGACTCTGTTGCCCAATTGCCTCCCCCAGTGCCATCTCTTCTCTGGTGGGAATCTGCCTGGACCCAGGGCAGGATTTCTGGGAGCTCCTGCACTATCCCTGCTTCAGCATGAAGCTGGCCTCTCTGCATCTCAGCTTGCCTGGCTCGGGGCTGCAGGGCCACGCCTACCTTCTCCAGGTCCAGCTGGAGCATCCACGGCCCATTGAGGCAGAGCTGGAAGGTGAGGCGACGGCAGTCTGGGATGACAATTTGCAGAGTGTTCGGAGGCTTGGTTCACTTCAAGGCAGTGGGGTCTTTCCTGGCTTTGACAGGCACAGGGGAAGTCAGCTACTTGAGTGACACTGTTTCTTTCTCCTGCTGCAGTACCATCTCCAGAGCTCCCTCCAGCTCCAGCACCAGAGCAAGGGCCAGCTCCCTGGCTAGATCCAGCTCCAGCTCTAGTTCCACCACCTGTGCTAGAGCTGGAGTTAGTGTCACCTCCATCAGTCCCTCCAGGGCCAGAGCCACCACCAACATCAGCTCCAGCCCCAGTGCCAGCTCCTGAGCTGGAGCCAGCTGGACCATTGGCTCCAGGGAGAATCCTCCCTCCACCTGGAGAGATAACAGCAGAGCCAGACCCAGTCCCAGAGCCCACCTGCCCCTGGGACGTGACCACCAAGAAGCTGCTGAGGGAGGAGAAGCCTGACTTCTTGGAGTTCCCTCCCCGGCTGGTGGCAGAGCAGTTGACACTGATGGATGTGGTGAGCAGCGGGGCTCTCAGGGCAGTTGGGGCCGGCCTTCCCTGTGCCGTGAGCTGCCCCAGACCTGCCATTTCCTGATCCAGAATCCCATGATCTCGGTCCAACCTCTTGCTTCCCCACTTACCCTCATCTGACCTGAGCAACCTTCTTAACTCCCAAGCCTTTGCTGTCCTCATGTGGACAGTAGGGATGGACTTTGAGAGCAGCTGCCATGCAGAGTGGCTGTGCAGATGGATGAGGTGGAGCAGAGAGGAAGTTGGGCAGAGTCTGCGCTTTGGTGGGGGAGGGGAGCACACTGAAGTGCTGTCTCGTCCTTGGGTACTTCACTCATTTGCCCAGGAGGCCTCAACAGCCTCAACACTAATTAGGCACTTAATGTGTACATGACTACAAGGCAGACAAACAAAGCCCGTGGTTGTTCCTGCCTTGGGGGAATGTGCATCTGAAAGAGGAGTCAGACCCCAGGATGGTCAGAATGGGTGGAAGATGCCCCTAGAGATGGTCAGGCAGGAGCTGAGTTCTGGTGCTTGGAGGAAGTGAGACTGGGCGACGAGCAAATGCCACTTCCCTGCGCCACAGTATGGGTTCCTGGGTCATCCTGTGCTGGGTGCCCTCAGGGGACACAGGCAACACCCAGGGACTCCCACAAGCCTCAGGTCGCATTCTCCGATTCCTGAGCTCCAGCTCTCACCACTGACCTGGCCTGGGACTGGGGGCTGCGGACGCTGAGCTAGGCTGTGGCAGGGCTCGGTGACAATCCCTGTCCTCCCCAGGAGCTCTTCAAGACAGTGAGGCCCGATGACTTCCTGGACTCCATCTGGTCCCAGTGTGACAACAGGGGCAATGAGCACCTGGCACCGACCATCCATGCCACCATGACCCACTTTAAGAGAGTAGTCGAATGTATCATCACCACCTGCATTGTGGACCCGAGCATGACGGCGCAGGACAGGGCCAGGGTGGTGGAGCTCTGGATCCAGGTGGCCAAGGTAAGATGTGGGAGGCCCTGGGAGCCCCTCTCTGGAGTCGGGGGAACTGCCCCTTCTCCTTTCTCAGCTCTCATGTTTGAAGTCCGTGGTCTGAGCCTTTGCACAATCCTTAGGCCCCTCCTGCCAGGCCTCGATGACCTGACTCCTGGTCCCAGTGGTGGGAAGCTCACCCCTTCCTGGGCTTCTTCCTTGGCTTGAGCTGAAATCCTCCTACCTGGAAGTATTCCTCATCAGGTTCCAGCTGTGCCTTTCCCGGGTTCCCTGAGCTGCTGTCTCATCCAGGACAGGAGACGTCAATGAGGCGACAGAAGCCAGAGGAAGCAGGGCTCCAGCTCCCCCTCACAGCTCATTCTCTTCCCTTCCCCAGGAATGCCAAGGCCTGAGGAACCTTTCCTCTCTGCATGCGATCCTCTGGGCTCTGGAGGGCCCCTCCATTCAACGTTTAAAAGAGACGTGGAAACAGGTGTCCAGGTGGGTAGGCCTCTCTCCATGCGAGCACCACCTGGGTGGACCAGACACCCCCCACAGGGCTGGCATTGCCCTTCAGTCAGTTGGGACCTCCTGGGAGACAGCAAATCCTGGGGTTAGGGTCTGACCTTGTTGGCAGGCTTCAAGTCTTTCTGAAAACTTAGGCCAGTGGTTCTGCTTCAGGAATCAGTTTCCCTAAGTGACAGATCATGGCTTGAACCAAATTGAAGATTTTCAAGTGTTTGCAGCAACAGAACTCTCTGTCCACGTGAAATTAAGACTGTTTAAAACACATCTGCTGAGAAAATAAGAGAATGGAGGCCCCAGGTGACAATAGGAGAGCCCCCTCCCCTGTCCCAGACACCTCAGGGCTCAGACGACACAGTGAAAATGCTCATCCAGGCTGTCTGGATCTTCTGGGTTTTCAAACAAAAGGGATTTACCCTCAAACCACTCCACAGTGTTTCTTTCCTTTTTTCTCTCCTCAGGAAGAACTGGCAAATACTGAAAAACATCATCGAAACATGCCACCAGGAGAGCAGGAAGCTTCTCAAGGAGGTGAGTGGAGGCTGGAGAACTGGAAGGACGGGAGGTGAGGTGGGGAGGGACCAGGCAGGATGTGCTTTGGTAAGTTTTTCACTTAAGGTTCCCCGAGAAATAACGGTCTGTCTTGTCCAGCTGGACAGGAAGCCGGGGTGTGAGCTGCAGGGGCAGGTGGGGACTGTTTGGGGCAGGAGGCCTTTGTCACCGGATACAGTGGTGTCGCCTGGACTGTTCCAAGAGGTGAGGAGCTGGCAGAATGAGCAGGTGTCTGGCTTCCATGCGGACCCATCAGCTGGCCCTCATCATCCTCCAGGCTGGCGGGTGGATGGAGTGGGTGGGGGTTCCTTTCTTCCTAAAGCAGCCCAGTCTGTCCTCAGGAAGCCAGGCCCCTGCTGCTCCTTCTGTCTTCACTGCACCTCACAGGGGAGGACATTCTGCCTGTCCCAGGGATGGGCACTGTGAGGTCACACAGGCCTTGTGGACACTGGGGCTGCACAGCCTTGGGCCAAATGGTGGATCCGGGACAGAACTATGTGCTCTCTGGGACTGTGCACTCTAGCCCGATAGTGGTCACTGCTGACAAACCAGTGAGTCTCCCCCGGTGCCTTGTCGACAAGGATACGCCCCAGATGGCAATGAGAATTATCGAGGAACCTACAGATTCTTAATGGACCTTCCTGACAGATACTTAATGGCCTCCATCGAGGCCCTGGCAGGAGGGGCCTAAGGATTGTGCAAAGGCTCAGACCACAGACTTCAAACATGAGACCTGAGAAAAGAGAAGGGACATTAGAAGTTTCCAAGTGAAAAAGGATGCAAATGTCACCATTACACAGTGCCGTGGTCAACTCTTACACTGTCACTCAGATGTGGCACACGGGGGTTCCCTTCCTGAGTGAGTGAAGGAGGAGTTCTGTACAGGGACAATCCTGAGGGGATCCTAGGGAGCTGAGGACTTTGGCATGGCCTCAGGTCCAGCCTGGTGTCAGAGAATCCCAGGGGCTGGAAAACACAGCAGCCACTTGCATGGGACCCCAAGACACCTTGTGCCTCTCCATCCATGGCTCATGTTGACCGAGGGCCTCAACACACCCCGAGAGTCCAGAGGACAGGACGTTGGTCCGAGGTGTGTCTGGAGGAGGAGTGAAGGCCGGGGGCCAGGGCCTCTGGCTGGGAGGGGGAGCGGTCTCCTCTGTGGGCCCCTGAGCAAGTCACTGCCCCTCTGTGGGCCTCGGTCTCCTCATCTGGGAAATGGAGGGAGATGATCTGTGGTGCAGGCCTCACAGGGGTGATGAGGTACAAGGGGGAGAGGAATGTGCAGCAGCTTTGTGCTCCTCCTCCTCGAGGGGGGAGGGGACAGCACTGGTGACAGTCAGATGATACTGAGTCCTCAGGGGACCCTGGGATGCATGGGGAGTCCTCCTCACACTTTCCTGATGAGGAGAGAGGCTTAGGGGCCTGGGCAGGCCTGAGGGCACAGAGAAGGGAGTGTTGGAGCTGGGAGCGATCTAGAATCAGGGCACCCTGGAATGGGAGCAGCCATAGACACCAGATGTCCAGGGTCCAAGATCAGGGGCCTGGGAGACATGGGGAAGGGAACATGGCCTCCCTGAGCCTGTCCTTGACCCTGCAGGAGGTGTCATCTGTGAGGGCCACCCTGCAGATGGACCCCCAGGGAGCCCAGGAGAGACAGCAGCAGGTGAGGTGGCCTGAGGGGGAGGGTCTAGGTGTCAGAGGAGGGGTCACTCACCTCACGGCTGGAGGCCTCCCTAAGAGAGGTGTCCCTCCTCCTCCAGCCCAGCTCCAGGAGTCCAAGAGCCTGAAAGGCCTGCCCTGGAAGTGACCAGGAGGAGGCCTGGAAGGGCTGGGCCCAGGATGGGTTAGGGAGGGGAGGGGCAGGGACCACATACCCTGGGATTTGCCAAAAGCCGCCCCTGGGAGGTGACTGGGGAAGTTGGGTGGTCCTGGAGGGGGCAACTGGGGGGAGGCCGCTGAGGGTCCTAGGCTGTTCTCTGTGGGAGTCTGTGGTGGGCAGGAGGCTGGGGTGAAGGGATTTGGGGGAGGGTCCATGGGGGCACCTGAGAGGTGAGACTCATCTCACCACTCCCACCCTGATTTCACAGGGTGTCGTCCCCTTCCTGGGCATGTTCCTCTATCACCTGAAGCTGCTGGACATTGGGATGGAGGATGATCTGGAAGTGAGTGAGCCTGGAGGTGGGGCCAGAGAGCAGGATCCTGAGGTTTGGGAGGCGAGAGCCCTGCACTGGGACCTGAGCTCTCAGTACCTGGCAAACCTCCTCTCATGAGAGCCCCATGGCCACCCCCGGGAGCTGGGGAGTCAGGCCCATCTTAGCAATGCGTGAATAGACGCTCCGCATAAGCCCCCCACCAGTCTACCTGGGCTGGTGAAGCTCATAGCTGCCTGCCTGCAGAGCTGCAGGAGGCTGTGTCTGAGATGGATTCAGCCTCCCCCTCGGGCCCTGCCCCTGGGGGAGTGCCATCAGCCCCTGCAAGTGAGGAAGCACTTCTGTGTTCCAGCTGTCCCTTCCTCCCTGAGGCCTCAGTCTCCCCGTCTGTCATCAGAGAGGGTGTGCTACAGAAGGTCTCTGGCCTCAGCTCCCCTGTCCCTCCTGCCCTGGAGCCCAGAGCCTGGCCCAGTGTCAAGTTCTCTTTGTGGAAGGTCTGCCCTCTGCTGGGCCCTGACATTCCTGCAGCCTGAGAAGGGGTGGGATGGGGGTTGGTTCTGGGCTTAGGGGGCTGTTTCTGATGGACATTGGCTGTCTCCCTTCCAGGGAAATCGGGTCAACTTTCAGAAATGGTGTGACGTGAGCAGCTATGGGGAGGGTGGGGATGTGGAAATCAGAGACCTCACCTGGCAAGACTTTCTCTGTCCTCATCCCTTGGGTCTTACATTTATTGGGAGAGTCAGATCCACAAAGCTGGGCATCCCATCACGTTGGCGGGTGCGGGAGGGGCTGGCATCAAGGACACCTTCCTGGATGAGGAACTAATTCAAGCCAACTGTGAGGACAGGCAAGTCCTGAATGGAGTGGGAAGGAAGGAGGGTTCCCGAGTGAGCACAGACCCCAGACCAGATCCTCACTCCACACAAGTCCCTGGCAGCGTTCCCCACCCAAGCCCTGTCTGCATCCTGTCCTTCCTCCCAGAAATACAAACTCATCCGGAGGATCCAGCTGCTCCAGCAGGCTGCAAATGCATATGACCTGGAGCCCAACGAGCGATTTGGGGCCTGGTTCCAGGCCATGGAGCCCATCAGTGTCCATGAGAGGTGAGGGGGACAGGAGTTGGGTGAGGGCAGGCCAGACTCTCTCTGATGGCCAGCTCCAGAGCCTGTGGCCTGGCTCGCTGATCAGCCACAGAACTCGTAGCGTGGTGACCCATGGGGCACCAGGACTCAGCTGCTGGCAGGCTCTGGGAGGGGCACCTGAGGTGTGGCTCCTGGTAGCTCACAGGTCCACTCTGTCCTGTAGCTACTGGGTCTCCTGCCGGCTGGAGCCCGCACACCAGAAGGCGAGCAAAATGTGGCTCTTCAGGAGAAAGAGGAACCGGACATCCTCCAGTTCAGGGCCGAGTGAGTGTTGGGACCAGGAGCGACTGACTCCAGGGGCTCAGTACAGCTTCGGGCTAAGCATGGGACTGGATCCCAGCTCCACTGCTGAGCAGGCCTGGGACAGGCCGCTCCCCTCTCCTCTCTGGGATTCAGTTGCATCCTCTGAAATGGGTGATGCTAAATGATGCCTCCTGCCTCAGGGACAAACGAGGTGCTGTTGATGGACTGAGCACTCGGTACAGGGTTTGGATCAGAGTGCAGGGGAACAGGGAGTTGTGCCATGAAGCTCAGGAAGGATCCCCAAAATAGTCTGTTTCTTCTCTTCAGCCACCATGCCCTTGGTGATGAGCCGTCACACTCTGGAGACCACAAGTGCAGCTCCTCCTGACCAGCAGGGACACTGGCGCCCTCGGGGTGCACCGGGCCAGCTCTTCCCACCCTGAGTGAACGAGGACATCCTAAGACTTTCCCTGGTTTCCCCTAAATCCCGAGAGGGAGGGCACCACTCCCTCCCTCTCCCTGACATCACGACGCCAGCCACTGTTAACCCATTGGGGAGGAGTGATATTATTTCTTTAATAGTAAATGGTAGATTTGACTCTTACATTATATCCTGTTTCTTTCACAGCCTGGGTGTTGTGGTGTGGTTCTTTCACTTCTTATGCTCATGTAAATGAGACACAGAATCTCACTTTCCTCCTTGAATGAAGAACTTGTGTATGGTCACAGCTTATTGTATGTGGGAGAAGGGAGGAGGGCCAGCCTCCTCCCTGGCTACTGAATGAAACCCTTAAGTCCCCCTTCCTCAGAGGACAGGTGCATTTCAGTGTGGTTCACCTGGGCCAGGAGCAGAGACAGCCCCTCACATCTCCCTGGATCTAGAGGTTGGAGGGACTTTCCCAGGCAGAGCAACAACCACTGAAATGTGGGTGTCTTTCAAATAGCACTTACCAGGACCATGTCCTTCCCCAGGACAGCAGCTGTCTTTCTACAGCTTTCCAGGAAGAAGGAATGTTTTTTGCTTCTCTTGTTGATGTTTCTTTGATCAGTTATTGGAAATTGCCGTTTTCTAACCAGTCTCTGGATTTGCATCAACACCAAATGAGGAAAAATGTAAAAAGATAAAAGTTTGCATGTGGAACAGACAAGGCCAAAGGAACACCATGTGCAGATGGACTAAGGGCCAACAGGACATCCCCATCAGGCCGCCTCTAGTCCTCCCTGTTCACCCTTCACCTAGACTGGAAACCTGGGATCCTGTCCCATGCCGTAGGAAGTCCTTTTCCCGCTTGTTTCATATCCAGAGGGAAAGATTCATGATGCAGCTTTTAAAGCTACAACAGGACTTTGTTCCATAAACCTCACTGCTCCCTGTGAACTAGGATTTCCAGCATCCCCGCACATCCTTGTATGATTCTTTTTGGGCAGAAATTCCCTAGAAGGCCCCCAGCCTCTCTGTCAGGTACATCGTGGCCATTCCTCCCTGGCTGGGCCTGATGGATCAGTGGTGAGCTCTGGTTTGCCAGGACAATAGACCTTAATCCTGTCCACTGAATGACCTACACCGTCCCTTGCTGCCCTGGGTGACATCTGGGCCCATGTGGTTCTGAGGTCCATGGTCTTAGACTATCACTCGTTTACATACTCAGTCGTGTTGTTACTGACTTGTCCCAAAGTGGCAGCTGGACCTGTGCGAATAGAGCACTTAGTCCCTGGGACTGCTGTGTTCTTTTCCCCAGTCTGTGCTGAGGATATGTGGATTTGTGTTACAGGGATGTGAAACTTTCCTGTTGGGAGTTTTGAAAGATGAGGCACGAGAGGGGCAGGTATAGAAGTGGGTCCAGCAGGGGAATGCCACCAATCTCAGACACCACAGAGACAACAGACACAACCTTACCAATTAAAATACTGAAATGCTCCCCACGTGGGTGGTGAACAGACACTGCTCAGAGCTCATGCTGAGAATCCACCCAACGACGTGGAGCTAAAGTCTTAGCACCTGGCATTTTGAACATCATGCCCTGGAAACACCCTGTAAGACAAGGCCCATTGTCTTGAATTCCTTGGTACTTCTTCCCCCTCCTTTCTGAAGGCTGCAAGTGTCACCCACGGATGCCTTTTCAGTTCAGCCTGAAGCAGAGTAGAAATCCTGGTTCCCACAGCCCAGGTCCTTCCTTTCAGGACACTGCCATCCAGGAAAGAAAGAGTTCACGCATCGGTGTAGACACACAAACACACACACTCATATCCCACCCAAATCCCAAGATGCATGAACTACTAAGAGATTAAAAGTGACTTCAGAAACAGATCAACCAATTGCAAAAGAAGGGTTTCATTAAGATCCTGACTCAAATAAAATGTAAAACCAGGAAATAACCTTGACAAAACTGGGAGACTTGGGATACTGACTAGACAGTTGATTATCCGAATGACATTTTTATTTTTGTGTGTGATAATATTATTGTGTTTGTGTTCCAAAAATCCCTCGCCTGTAAGAGAAACGGAAATATTTACAGCTGAAATGATGTGCTCTCAGCCATCTCTTCTGGTTAATTCTTGGGGACTTGGTGTGAGGATAAACAAAGCCAGATGGTATACGAGTTGACAATCTTTGAAGCAAGTAACAGGTTCACAGAGATTGATTTTTCTCTATTCCAAGATTCAGAGATTTTTGAAAACCTTCAGAGCACAATTTTGATAAATGTAGTATACTTGCTGTTCATATTACAATGTTACAAATTAAAACATCACAAATTTAAAGCAATGCTTCTCCTTCCTGACCTAAGGAAGCTCTCTCTCAGTCTGGCTTCTGTGAATGACCTGATGATCCCACCAGTTATTCACTTATCACGTGTTTGTTGAGTAATTCCTTTGTGCTCTGTGTTGTGTGCAAGGCGAACACATTTCCACGACTCTGGATCTAGTGTGGGAAGGAAGGCAAGGAGCCTGCTGCAAGCTTCTCTTAAGTGGAAAATTTTTAATATTCCAAAATCAAAGCTACACAAGTTTGCCTGCCAGGTAACAGATAAGAGATACTTAATTCATGATATTGAAATCACCTATGTCTGAATTACCATGTGACAATGAAGAGAAGATTGATGGATTTTATGTTATAATTAGATGCATCATCATAGTGCTGGACCCTGGCCAGGTGGTTAAGTTTGGCATGTTCTGCTTTGGTGTCCCAGGTTCAGTTACCAGGCACGGACCTACAATACTCATTAGCAGCCATGCCGTGACAGTGACCCACATACAAAGTAGAGGAAGATTGGCAACAAATGTTAGCTCACGATGAATTTTCCTCAGCAAAAAAAAAAAAAAAAAAAGCAAAATCACAATAAAAATTTATGGAATTGGATTTAATATAAATTAACAGACAAATCTTGTTCAAGTAGATATCATCTCTTCATTGAGTGTAAGTTCTAGAAAATACAAATGTAACTTCAAAACACTAATTCCTCAGCTTCAATTCTCCTATCAATTTTAATATAAAAAGGAGAAAACTCATGGTAAATAAAAATTGAGGTTTACCATGAAAGGTCAAGATCATGATGGCTGTTACAAAGAGATGCTGTGAGAGTCAAGCCTGTCTCATGGGGAATTTCTCATCGGCACCACTCTCCTTTTCTTTAGAACTGATGTTGCCTTCCTCACTGTGTTTTCAGGATGCCTTTCTTGGCTCCTTGCTCTCTCTGCCTCCCCGGCAATCTTGTCTGTCCTCGAGGCCACCGTCAGTCTCTCCCATGCTTTTCTTCACTTTCTGTGTCTGTCTCCTGATATCTCTAGAAGATGCGCCTTGCCTGCAGAGGGGCTGTGAGTGGCCCAGACCCATCCCTGGACTCATCTCTTCCCAATATGGACAGTGGCCCGGGTGGGCTCAGGGCTGGTGTGCAGATCCCTCGGCCCCAGCATGGTCCAGAGATTCACATGGACCAGCCTGTGCCACTGTTTCAAAGGTATTTGCTACTGCGAAGAACGTAAGAGTTCTCCTTCACTGCTGCAGGCCTGGAGTCCCTGCAGTCTACTGTATCCACAGACTTGCTGCGGCTTCTCCAAGGTCTCCTCCCACTGACTGCACCTGACCTCACCGCCAGGATGGGCAGTTAGTCTAGTAACTGGCCTCTGGAATATGCAGCTACTTAGGATTCAGGGTGCTTAGAACTTTAGTTTTCTGATTGGCTTTAGTTTCATGGTCTTACTGTTTCCACTATGAAGTCTGGGCATATTTTTTGAGCTTTCTCTTTCAGAACAAAATAAAATGTGAACTTTGAACAAAATGGATGATGAAGACTACCATCCAAAGAGAACGTTCTCAGCTCACGTGGATATTCCACCCTCCTTCTCTCCCTGGACACATGTGTCTCAAATCGCACTGTGCATCACAATCATTGGAGGGTTTTTAAAACTCAGAGTGCTGGACCTCAACCCAAGTAGGTCTGGGGAAGAAATGGAGAATTTTCACTTCTAAGAGGTGATGTTGATGCTGCTGGTACAGGGACCACACGTGGAGAACAGGATTCAGTGACACCATCAAGCTGATGTGAGACAAGAACAGAAAGCTCAAGGTCGTTATCCAGTGTCAAATCCAGACCAACTTCCCTCCGCCATCTTGCTTCAGGACGTTCCTCTCCTCCTCTCTCTCTCATGGTCAAATACACACATGCCGGTGCTCCACAGCCCACTCTTATTGGGACACAGAGTTCCAAGGAATCCATAGCTCCTTTATGGCCTCATCTCTAATGAAATTATTCACTATTCCATCCTTAGTCATTCACTTCCACACCCTGATCCTATCTTCACCCAAAATTCTCCTGCTCCCAAATCAGTAACTCAGAAACACCATATTCCCACCACAAATTTCCATATTTCCAATTTTGACACAAAGAACTCCCGTCTAAGTAACCATTCTTCGAGAAAGTATATTACTCCAGTAAGCATATCTTAATAACCCTCTTGCTTCTCTTCTCCTACTCCTCTCTATTAATCCTGCATTCCACAGTCCATCATTTCAATCACCCACTGACCATACTCACAGATTCCTTATTGCCATTATATCTGCATTGCAAGGCTCCCACTTCACATGATTTCAAATACCTGCCATGCCATGTTGACACTTGCACTGAAGAGAGAATGTACCAGGAGCCTGTGGATCCCAACAGAGAATCACAGCAACCAATGGACCTATATGCATTTCTCTAATGCTTTCTGAATGCTCTGCTCATTTCTTTCCATTTCTTGAGTTCCATAAATCTCTATTCCGACCTCCTCCATTTTTCACAGATAAATTGTTAACCATCAAACAAGAACTATTTGACTCCCTAGCCATCAGATCTATAAATATTCCTCATAAGGAATTCATTTATCACACCTTTTCTGTTGTTATAGCCAAAGAAATTTCTTTCTTGCAGAAACCACTCTGATTTTTATCTCATTCTTCAATTTCAATTACATTATGCCCTCCACATTTGTTGTACTTTCCATCACTTCCCTACTGGAACCATCCCTTAGGTTTCAAATATGCACAAATCTCTACCATCTACCAAACAATCTCTCAGCCAGCATTCCCAATAGTCCTCACCCTCCACGCCCCTCCTCTCCTCCTCCTGCCAGGGATCCGTTGTGAAAAGTTCACATATATCCCCATGCCTGTGTTTGCACAGTGCCCACTCAAGCCCATCCCCATTCTGTGGATGCTTCTCTTGCTAACCTCACAAGCCACGTCTCTTACCAATCCACCGGGGACTTGTCATGATTTGTCTGACATGCTCTGCAGTAGCATGTGACCTTGTGGACTTCAACGTCATTTTAAAAGCCTATTTGTCCTTGGGATCCACCACCTTACACTGTCCTGCTCTTGCCTGTCTGAACTTCCTGAGCCACTTTCTGGCTTCTCTTTATGACCACCCCACAATGACTGATGCTTCCTGGGAGTCAGCCCTGCTCTGACACCTGTTCCCCATCTGCACCCTCCTTCTGGGGAAACTCCATACATTTCCCTTGCCTCAAATACCACTAATGAGCCAAATATGTCCAAAGATCAGCAGAGACCTAACTCTCACCTCCAGACCCATTTATCTACCTGCCCACTCACCACATCAGTGATGATTCAACTCACAATGACCAGGTCCCAAGTCGAGCAAACCACTTCCCCAAATTATTTGCTTCTCTCTCAGGGTTTCCAAACTCACTTGTTTGTGCTAATAATGTGTCTAGCCCTGGGTGTCGCTCTGGACACCCTGCCACCCCACATTCACGTATCAATGAACCATCCATCCACTCTCCTGAAACTACCTACAGGTTATCCACTTCTGATTTATTTCCAATCACCTTTCACATCTCATAAAATATATCATTTCCACAGAGTGAACTCTCCTGCACTAGGAACCTAAATTACAAAACTCCATTTTTCCTCTTTGTTGATTTTTTTCTATTTTAGTTACATGTGCAATATTATCTATTTCTTTCAAGATTTAGTTCTTTCTCACTAAACTGGATACTCCCTGAAGACAAGACTAATGTGGATTTTCCAAATTTTCCCACAATAGTGCTCACAATGGCTTTGCACACATAAAGTGCTCACATATATTATGTGTACAATATATATTTGATATTTATATACATATAAAATAGAAACATTAAAACTTTATTTCCTGAAATATTTTAAATCCATCCACTTAACTACTCTTATGCAAAGATACCACCTTTAGAGTGGTACACTGCAATACATTAGCAAGAATAGTTTAAGATTCCAAATCCTTTCTCCTCGTAATCCAATCATGAGATTCTAGTCACAGTGATCTGTTTAAAATGCAAAAGTGATCAGTTCATCTTAACTTTTAAATCCCCTATTTCTGTCTTCAGCACATATTTCTCCTGTTGTCTTATCGTAATTATTACTACTACACTTTTCATTCCCTGATATGTTCCAGTTTGGAGGGAAAACTATGTGGTCGTTCGATTTTTAGAGCACTTACTACATACAAAGCTCTGGTAGAAAACCCGTGATCTACAAAATAACTAAACAGACTGACTGCCCCTGTTCGATTTAGTCTTAGTGGGAGGAAAGAGATGATAAACAGCAAAGGATGTATAACGTGCCATGTAGAAATCACTGCTGTGATGAACAATAAGGCAGAGAGTGAGAGTTTGAGCTTGAGCACATTCTCAAATTACTTGTGTATGTGTGTGTGTGTGTGTGTGTGTGCACATGCTCATGCCTGCTGCCTGGATGGGATGACCTGCTTCCTCCTGTGGGGTTGGGGAGCCTCCTATGCCTTGGGAAATTTCCTCCATGTGCACTTAATATGCACTTTGTCATCCATGTGTATTAGTCAGGATTCTCTAGAGAAATAGAACCATAGAATATATATAAACTTATAGAAGTGGAGATTTATTGTAGGAATTGGCTCACAAGGTTATGGAGGTTGAGAAGTCCCACAATATGCCATCTGCAAGCTGGAGAACAAGAAAAACCAGTGATATAATTTAGTCAAAGTCTGAAGGGCTGACAACCAGGACCTCTGATGTCCAAGTGCAGAAAAAGATGGACATCCCAGGTCTGGAGGAGACAGTGGATTCAGCCTTTCTTTCCTTTTTGTTTTATTGAGCTCTCAACAGATTAGATGATGCCCACCTACACTATTGAGGGTGGCTTTGTTTACATAGACTATGGAATCAAATGCTAATCTCTTCCAGAAACATCCTCACAGACACACCCAGAAATAATGCTTCACAGTCTATATGGGCACCCCTGAGGCCAGTCAAGCTGACTCCTAAAATTAACCATCACATCACAGCTTTATCCAACCAAGACGAACAGAGATATCACAATGTGACCTATGTCATTTCAATTTTCGAGAACACATGTTAAAGAAAATAAATACAAACAGATGAAACTGGATTTTATAACATTTTTATTTAACCCAAGAAATCTAAATATTATCATTTCAAAAGGTAGTCCACGTCAGTACAAAGAACAAGATACTCAGGTTTTCTGCTCCCTTGGTCTTACTGGTAAATTTTAATGAATACTGGCTCCTCCTATAACTTAATATGATCCAATTTATGATTTTCTCTCATCTATTTTAGCTTTATTGTATCAAAAGGAAATCATTTTTTCCTTATTGTCAAACTGCTCTGCTATCTCTTTTATAAAAAATTAAAGCTATATATTGTGTTTATGTTAGAAATGAAATTAAGAATTTAAGTAATAAAGAAGGAATTGATTCCAGCAAAGGCTGGTGTACTAAAACGGAAGACAGTTCAAGAGCAAATCTTCCAAGAAAACCACTGGGTCAATGACATTGGAAAATTCAGGGTAGAATTAGAATACACAAGGGATGTGATTAAAAGGGGAGTAGTGAGAATGTGGAGAGGAATTGATATCAGAAGTGAAAATACACAAGCATGTTTCAAGTTGATGAAAGACATCAATCCACAGATTCAATTAATTCAACATTCCCTAAGCAGAGTGCATACACAGAAAATATTAATGAACTAAACTATGGTCTAAAAACCAAAGTTAATGTAAAGGATTTTAGGGACTATAGATGCCAAATAAGCAAGAAAAAGGCCAATTGGTGATTTCTAACCATAAATAAAATAAAATGGACATCAACAGAGCAGCATTTTTAAAATACTAAAAGAAATCTCCTGTCAAACCAGAATTCTACACTCAGCAGCAACAGTGCCCCAAATAAAGATGTCCTAGAAAAACTTAAAGTGAAACTTTTCATTGTTAGCAGCCTTGAATTAGACAAAATACTGGAGTGAGTTATCACATCCAAAGGAATATAATCTCAGGTTGAAAACCAGGAATGGAGGAAGGACTGAAGAGGAAAGGAAAGGATAATTTATAAATAAATATAAATGAATTTTATTTTGTGAAGTAATTCTAGAAATCTCTCATGGAGATTAAAATATATGTAGAATAAAATGCATGAAAACAGTAATACAAATGTCAGGAAGCTTAAAAATAGAATTGAAAGTGTTGAAGGTATTAGCATTTGGGGGAGGGGGTAAAAGTAATTATTCATATCAGACTGTATTAAGGATTCAGGATTTAGCCATTAGTGCAATTAAACACAGATTTCTATATGATTCCAACTAATAAGTTTATAGAGGAAATAATGGAATAATAAAAGAGTTAAATCAACATCAGTGAAGTAAAGAGAGTAAAGGAACATTAATTATTCAGGTCAAAGGGAAGGGAAAGAGTAAGACGGTTGAAATAATTACAAGTTTACTGGAAATTACATGAGATGTAAATGCACAAAATACTAATTTGTTGTTAATGGCTGTGTGATATATTCTAGAGACTTGTTAATAAATATTTTGGACATTCTTTTATTGATAAACGTTTACACAGTCTCTATTTTTCCCTATTCAAACATAAGTTGTATGGACATTTTTGTACATATAAACTTTCATTCCTATTTTTACAGAAAATATCAATAGTGGAAGAAAAAGGAAATATTAAAATGTTGATAGAAACTGCAAATACCACCTCCCCACACAACTGTATGAAATTTTTTCATCTACCAACAGTATCTGACAGTGTCAATACCCAACATTTTTGTGTTTAGGTATAAAGCTTTAGGAATCGCTCAAATTCCATTGATAAGAAACAGGAAGTCTCCTCTTGATTATCCACTGATTGGATTATCCACTCCCTCCCTCCATAAAAGGGGAATCAGAGGCAGAACTCACTGTATTTTCCAGCAATCCAGGGGCTGTCTGCACATCAGGAGTGGGGTCAGCAGGACAACTCTGCAGCCATGGAGGAACCTGCATCGGCCTATTTTCCAAGCCAGCCTGTTCTGTGAGTGTGGAATCCATATGGACAGCAAGAGTGTCCATTTGTACACTTGGTCCTTCTGTGAAACCTCTTTAAGTGAGCAGGCAGTAGCTGTTAAAACAAGAAGATACCTTATTGAAAGTTGTTTCCCAGGTGTCAATGTTTGTTAAGTAATGTTCAAGTTATTGTACTTTTTTCTATGTGATGTTTTCTGGGATAATAGGCTAGATGGTTTTGTTTTATTTTTAACCAACAACATCACTAGGAAGTGGTGTAGTATTCGGCCCTGCACTGTTTAAGTTGTTCCCCTCTCTGGAAAATTCTTTACCCACAATGCGCTTGGTCTTTTTTAAGAAAAATTCAGTTCTGTGCTCAAATATCACCTCATCAGTTAGTCCTTCCCTAATCTCTTCATCATCAATAATTACGTAGTTAATTTCTTTCTCCCTTCATCCGTCCTTGCCACTTTTCCTCTATCCCTCCTTCTTTCTCTGTCTCTGTCTTGGCCTTACTGTTTATCACAGCACTTAATTATACCTAACACTATAATAGAGATTCCTCAGTCTGTTTATTAACTCTTTCCTCTCACCAAGATTAAAATAAAGAGGGGCAGTGACTTTGTTAAGTTCTGGATCACAGGTTTTAGTACATAACTTGGCATACAATAGGTGCTCAATAAATGGGAGGATCAACTAATTTTCCCTCCAAACTGGGACATGCTGGGGAACGAAAGGGGTGGTATTAATAATTATGGCAGGACAACAGGAATGAAATGAGGTTTATGGTTTCACTTTTAAAAAAATATCGTCTGAAGACAGAAATGAGAGATTTAAAAGGAAAAGTGCATTGACTAGATTTACACTTTAAACAGATTATTATGACTATAATCTTATAATGGATTACAGAGAAAGGATTTGAAATCTTAGTGATAATTTATTGCAGTATACCACAAAACAGATTATATCATTGTATAATTGTGGTTGAGTGAATTTCTTTGAAAAATTTAGTTCTTTTTGGAATTTGAATAATTTCTTTCAATAAATATATCTAAGCACCTTCGATGGGCAAAGAAATGACTGAATATGGCAGCATAAAACATTAAAGCCCACATTAGTCTTCTCTTCATGGAGTATCCAATTTAGTGAGAAAAACACTATGAAATAAATAGATAATACTATACACATACAATTAAAAATTGAAAAAAATTAACACAGAGAAAATGTGATATTAATTTTGATGGCTGGATCAGGAAAGGTCACTCTGTGGAAATGGTATTTGGTAGGGAATCTGAAAGGTGCTAAAGAATTATTCACAAGTTGAGAATCTTTAGGTGGATTTAGGAGGGTGGATGGATGGTTCACTGATGAACGAGTGTGGGGTGGCAGGGTGTCCAGAATGACACTCAGGGGTAGACAGGATATTAGTACCAACAAGTCAGTTTAGGGGACCCTGAGATATGGGTGATTATTTGGAGAACTGGCTGTTTCAACTTGGGACCTGCTCACTGTGAGCTGAGTCGTCGAGTTGTCACTGATGTGGTGAGTGGGCAGATGGGTATTTGGATCTGAGGGTGAAGTCAGATCTTGCTGACTCAATGGGCATTTCTAGTTCATCAATGGTATCTGAAGCCAGGGAAATGGATGGGATGGCCTAGAAGAGGGTGTGGATGTGTAACAAACGTGGGAGCATGATTGACTTCTAAGAAGCATCAATTGTTCTGTTAAGCCAGATAGTGGAGCTGAGAGTAACAGGGAGGAGTAGGAGGAGAGAGGAAGAGTCAGGGGAGGAAAAATGGTTATTTACAGTGGATGCAACTGTGTGATGGGAATATGGTCTGTGTGAGTTATTTATGTATGAACAGGAGAATATTTGAGTGAAGATGGGATGTGGGAGTGCAAGTGAAGTGAGCACCTAAGGGTTGAGAGGTAATATGATTTCACTGGAGACGAGGCATTAAAGGAGCTAGGAAAATGAGGTGATTGTGTCCTAAAGCAGAGTAAAAGAGAGACACTGAAAACCTAAATCTTGGGATACAAAGATACCTGTGATCTGTGGATCCACATGATGGTGGGTCAAGGGGTAGCAGCATGTGTTTAGTTGACTGTGACAAGGATGGGAAGGGGGGACATCCTCAGAGGACGGTAGAGGGAAACGGTCTGGAGGTGGCACTGGGTAATGATGAGAGCTTTCTGTCCTTGACTCATATCAGCTTGATGTCCCAGGATCTACTTTTCAATGTGAGGGGCCTGTGCCAGCAGCATCAGCATCATCCGGGAACACCTAGACGTGCACGTTCTTGGCCCCACGCTGGACCTACTTGGGTTGAGGTCCAGAAATCTGAATTTTAACAACCCTCCAGATGATTGTGATGCACAGGCCAATCTGAAACACATTTCCCCAGGGAGAGAGGAGGGTGGAAGATCCAAATGAGCTCAGAATGTTCTTCATTTTATTCAAATTGCACATTTCATTTTGTTTTCAAAGGGGAAGCTCAAAAGAAATAGGATGCCCCAGACTTCACAGAAGAAAAGATAAGTCCATTTAACTAAGACCAAGCAGAGACATCGGGAAAGGTCTGCACTTCCTACAAGACTCACCAGCTGCATTTTCCAGAGGCCTGTCACAAGGATACCTTCCCACCCTGGCAACGAAGTCAGGTATAGTCAACGGGAAGAGACCTTGCAGAAGCCCCAGCAACTCTGGGCACACAGGAGACTGCAGGGACTCCAGGCCTGCAGCAGTGAAGGAGAACTTTTAAGTACTTTCGATATCACAAATACCTTAAAAATAATTGCACCTCCTAGTCCAGGTGAATCCCTGGGCTGTGTTGGTGCTGGGTCTCTACACACCAGCCCCGAGCCCACCGCTGCACAGTCTTCAGACGGGGCAGAGATGATCCCAGGAGCGGGTATCTGTCTCTCACAGCCACTCTGCAGACAGCCGGTAACTTATGGAGACATCTGCAGACAGAGTCTGAAAGTGAAAAAAGCGAGGGTGAGGCCCTGAGGGCAGACAGGTTTGCCAGGGAGGCAGAGAGAGCAAGGAGCCAAGAAGCATGTTCTGAGACCTGATGGAAAACAGGAGAAGGTCCTGCTGAAGAAGCTGAGTGGTGTGGCCCTGGGGAAGCGGTTCCCCATGAGCACCCCTCAGTTTCACTCCCTCATTTAATGTTACTCCTGCTTCTTCTGGACCATTATGCTTGGTTGTGTTAAAATTATACTTTCTTAAACTCTTGAGAGACAAAAATGAAGAGTAGATGGTCTTGTGGGGGAGAGGGAGGGTTTCGTGTGACAAGAAAGAAGATCTGTTTGTCCTGGTACACTGCAACTTCTGTTTACCATGATTTTTATTCACTTTTATATTAAATTCTTCCGAGGTAATGTAGCCTAAGGTATTATTTAGTATTTTTAGTATAATATTTTCTTATAATTCTTATACTCAGGAAAGGATGATACCCACTGAAAACAGCTCATTTTTTAATGTTAAATTAATTTGAGTCCATAAAAATCTTATTTTATTAAGCTTGCTTTTATATCTCATTCTAACATAAGTTGCATGCTTTTTTTTTTAATTTTTGCCAAATGCTAATTCAGACATAAGACATTTTTACTCACCCCCAGCGGCTTCCCCACGGGCTGGGTCCGCGGGCTCAGCGCGGCTCAGAGGCTGCACCCCCGGGGTCAGTCCCCGCGCGGACACCGGCGCCAGACTCCACGCGGCCATCACGTCCGGAGGATGCAGCCGCGGGGACACGCGCGTCCTCGTCGTGGGCGGAGGACACGCCGCTGTCTGGCCAGAGCGCCCCGCGCCGTGGGCAGCGGCGGGGCCGGGGGAGCGGGGAGGAGGGCAGCGGGGACCGGGTCCACGACCCTCCGTGGGGGCGCTCGGGGCACCTCGGGGGCGTCAAAGGCTCCGGGCTCCACGTCCACGGCCCCATCCAGCGCGGTCGCCTTCATTCTCCGCCGTCCTCGCCTCCGCTTCCTTCTGAGGCGCCAACCGCCTGTTCTCGCTTCACCGCCCACGACCTGTCAGCTCTTCCCAGCGGCCGGGGGCTCGGCTCTCTCCGCCGCCTCTCGCCGCTTTTCGGCTGGGCTCGGCTCCCCCCGCCAAACCTCGGGTCTTTCCGCCTGACCTCGGCCGTTCCCTCACATCTTCGGCTCTTTACGCCCGTCCTCGGTTCCCTCCGCGTGTCTCCGCCGCTCCTCGGCTCAGTGGTTCCCTTCGGCTCTCTCCGCCTGCTTTCGGATGACGGTTGCTATCTGAGGTCCTGTTGCCTTTAGCTTTGGAGGGAACTGGTGGTCCCTTGCTAGGGCTTCTGTCACCTCTACTGTTGGATGCAGATTGTGAGTATCACTTGCTGGGGCTCCGTAATCTCTAATCTTGGGAGGTGCACTGGGGGATCTCTTGCAGTGGCTTCCCATCATCTGTAATTTTGGGGGATTAGTTCATTGTGTTTTTAAAAGCATATTATTTGGAGAAAGTTTAGACTTACACAAAAGTTGTAAAACTATACAGGGTTCTTTTATACACTCAATATTCATTATATTTACTTACATTTTTTTACTGCTGATAATTATCGCTAACGTTATGTGTCTCCACATGGAATTCTTTTGTTTCAGCCTGAAGAGCTTTCTTTAGTGTTTCTTGAAGTACAGTTCCATTTTTGATGAATTCTTTCAGCTTTTGTTTTTTTAAACCCCCTTTGAAAAACATCTTTAATTAGTCTGCATTTTTGAAGAATATTTTTCTTAGGTCTCGGAATCTTAGATTGGTAGGGTTTTTTTCTTTTTCCATGAAACACTTTAGATGTCAGATGTCATTCGTTGTTTTCTTCTTTTTTTTTTTTTAAGGTGAATGCTTTATTTATTTTTTTGTGTGTGTGAGGAAGATCAGCCCTGAGCTAACATCCATGCCAATCCTCCTCTTTTTGCTGAGGAAGACTGGCCCTGGGCTAACATCTGTGCCCATCTTCCTCCACTTTATGTGGGACGGCACCACAGCATGGCTTGACAAGTGGTGCATCGGTGCGCGCCCGGGTTCCGAACCTGGGCCGCCAGCAGCGGAGCGCGGGTACTTATCTGCTATGCCACGGGGCCAGCCGCTCATCGTCTTCTTGTTCTATAGTTTCTTTTGAAAAGTTATGGGTCTTATTGTTGCTCTTTTGAACGCAATGTGTCCTTTTTCTTTGGTTGTTTTAAAGATTTGCAGTTTGTCTTTCATTGTCTACAATTGTCCATGTTTCCTCCCTTTTCTTCATAGTTATTGTGAAGTGCTTGTCTGCTAACTCCAATCTCTGCATTGTCTCTGGGTCTGCTTCTATTGATTTATATATTCATAATAGAGAAGGTTTTCCTGCTGCTCTGCATGTCTAGTAACCTTTTATTGTATGCTGGGTCTTGTGCACAATACCTCATAGAGACTCTTAATCGTGTTACATTCCTCTAAAGATTAGGTTTTGTCATGGCAGGCAGTTGTAGTACTAATGGATCACCTAGAACCTATGATGGCTGGGTTTTAGCCTCTAAAAAGACAGATTTATTTCAGTTTTGCAAAGGGTGTAGTCCTTACTCTTAGTGTGACATTTCTAGGGTCATAATGGGAACCCAGGGTTTTTTATCAAGGTCATTCCACTCCAGATGAATCCGAAAACCAAGCTCCAACTCCTGGGATGTGTGACCTCTGAAATTTCTGGACAATATTCAGTTTCCATTGGTTTTTCTCTTCTATATCCCCTAGAGTCTTTCCCTTTATATGCACAGCTTAGGTGTTATTCAGGGACCTGAGGGGGATTCTTAGGCAGATTTTGTGGGCTGCCTCTTTGTGAATTTTATTTTCTCTTGGAATATGCTTCAGAGGTGTTTCAGGATCAGGTTGTATTTTACCTACCCCAGGCCTGGCATCAACCACTTCTCGAAAGAGCCCTGGTTCCTTCTTTTTCTGTTTTCTTTAGAAGAGTACTTTAGAAACCAAGATTTGGGTGAGTTATAGGTGTTCTCATTGCTACTGGAGTGTCATTGCTCCTAGGCCTTCTGAGCCGATAGGCCTTGGAAATATATGAATGTATACTATCCTCTACATACACACATTGTCTATCTATGTCTATCTATATCTATCTATCTATCTATCTATCTCTATCTATCTATCTATCTATCTATCTATCTATCTCTATCTATCTATCTGTCTATCTATCTATCTATCTATCTGTCTGTCTATCTTTCCTTCCTTCTATCCATCCATCCATCCATCCATTCATCAAAAGCATGAATTCATACTGATGCTTCCAATTTTAATCCAGCACCCAGTGTTCATTCTAGTCTTCTCTCTTCCCTTGTTTGTAACAGGTTTCTTTCACAGTGAGAAACTGGCTCTCATGATCTACAATATATTAACTTAGCTGTTCAGCCCTAGTACATAAATAAAGTAGTTTAAGAATTGCTAACACATACCCTTCTGAGAAACAAATTTATGAACTAGACTCCAGGATTTCTGGTCAGTTCTTTTTGTATCCAGCCTTACAGTATCTGTTCTTAACACAGTTTTCCAAAGTAAATTTCATTTCCTTCTCATACCCTTCATTATGGTTATTTCCTTTGTAATACAATTAGGTTCATTTTATATAGCTTCTATTCCATTTTACATTCCCTCCACTAGCTGGTGGATTAAATTTTTTTTTTAACCTACAGTAATATCCACTCTGTGATGTACAATTCTATGGGTTTTGGCAAATGCATAGAGTTGTGTATGCATCTACACCATCATGACTGAGCATGATACACACGTGAACACATTCATGATAGAACAATTCCATCATTCCAAAATTCTATTGTGCTGCCCCTTTGTAGTCATCCTGCTCTCTTACTCCTTATCCCAGGAAACCATTGATTAATTGTCCTTTCCTACTGTTTTGCTTTTTCTCAGATGTCATACAATGGAATCATACAATAAAATGCCTTTAGTCTCTGGCTTCTTTCACTTAGCAAAATGATTCTAATTTAAATTGAGGTATAAGTTACATGCAGTGCAACATACAGACCTAACATGTAAAATTCAATGCATTCGACAAACACATATACCTGTGTAACCTACACTCCTATTAAGATGTAGAACACTCTCCTCATCCCATGAAGTCCCTTCATGTCCTCTCAGCCAGTCCCTGCTTCTGCACCACCTCTCGCCACAACCTGCGCTTAGATGCAACTGCTATTCTGTTTTTTTTCCTATCACAAATTATTTTTTGCCTGTTATTGAAATTCGTACAATATTTGCTCTTTTTGTGTGTGGCTTATTTTGGTCGCTATAATCCTACAATGAACTTTAATTAATTCATAATAAAAGATGATAGATAATGTTTACTATGTAACAGGGTGCCTCATAAGTGCTTTACATATATTAACTGACTGAATCCCTAATACAAGTCTACAGAGTAGGCACTCTCATTGTTCTCGTTTTACTGATGAAGAAACCTTGGCACAATAAGTTTGTCACTGGCTTGAGGTAACCATGTCTAAAGGAGAGAACTGAGACTGGACAGAACAAGAGACTGAACTGCAGTAGGTTAAAAATGGAGACAACAGTTGATCCCATAGAGAGCATCAAGTGTGTCTCAAATTGAGGCAAAGGAAGTAGGCCATTGTACCCCCCACATGAACCAGTCATTGGAAATGGGCTGCCATTGGGAGTGGTCATAATCTTAGGTGTGGCACTTTCCTTTGGCCCAAGGAAATTCCCAGACAGGGTGGCAGCACGAGCCCTTAAAACACTTCTGGCAGCTACAAGAGTGAATGACTTAGTCCCAAAAGAAGAATCTTGGAAATATATCACTGTCTCCATGATGGTCCATCACTTATGCCCCTCAGATGCACTTGCTTCTTAAAGCCAGTACACGCAGTGTTCTGGTTGGTCATGCTGACTGGGGAAACTTACAAGACGAAGATCAGTGGGACAAATTACAGGCAGCTCTCAATAGCAGCTTTTGTTGGTGCTGCAGTTGATACTTACCATCCCACTCCTCCTACTCTCCCATTTAGATTGACAAGCACCTCTGCTGGTCTAGGTGGTTTACCTGGAGGGGTGATCCAGATGCTCATCCCTGAGGTGTCTGAGCACCTGGTCACCATGCCCTTCTCAGGATACAGCTGCTGCACTAATTTATCAACAAAATTGGGGTAAGACTATCAAAAGATATCCCAGTGGTCCACCTGAATGCCCAATGTCTTCTCTGTCCTGACTGTATATCAGAAGGCCCATGTCCTCTGGAAGAATTACCCATGCCAGAAGCCATGATGGCTTTTTTCCTTGCGCTGGCATCACAGAAGTCATAACATTCAGTGGGATTCATCCTTTGTCTCCTGGTAGAAGTGTCCACCCTATAGGAACCAGGACCTTTATGTTAATTATCGTTTGCACTTTCCTCCCAAGCACGCCATAACCCATCTTACATGAAGAACACTTGTGGAGGCAACTATTTTAGACTACACATGGGAGTATCAATGCTTTGAGAGCACTCAGGATGGTACACTAGCTGATACAATTCCTGGGCAGGGATATAACCTTCAACCCAGGTGACTGACAGGAGTATATTCTCAGAAACAAAAGGAGTGAACAATTCTGGATATCTTCCATTTGCCACAGCAAATCCACTTTCTTTCTCTTGCTGTACCCAGGCAGGTTAATCAAGATGATCTACATCAATGGGCTTCCTTGTCTCCTGGCTTTTGGCTGGATTTGGCCAATGGGGTATTAGCAAATGACGTGAGCAAAGGCTTGAAAAACATTTGCTCATTGTTGGTACTTATCCTTCTCTGGCTGCCCCTGGGAAACTTGTGGCCGTCAATATGTAAATGAGTCTAGATAGACTGCACATCTCCATCAGTACAAGTGACTTCAAGTCAACCATCAGATATGTGAGTAAGGTCATCCTAGACCGTCCAATCCCAGCTGAGCCACCAATAGATCCAGATCAAAATCACTGCCCAGATAATCCACAGAATATTGAGAAAAAATAAATTATTTTTATTTTTATTTTAAGCCACCAAATTTTAAGGCAACTTGTTATACAGCTGAAGCTAACTGATACATGATACTATTATTTAAATATGTCCTTTCATTATATGTTTAAATACCACAGATTTCTATTTCTTTATCCAATATTTTAGGCTGGAATAGTCCTCTCAAGATTCAGATTCTAAAAGAAAATCTGAGACCATATCATCTTTCATTGTACTTTCTCTCATCCTTCTTTTCAACCAGACATTTTTAACCATATATATTAAGAATAACTGTACTAATTCTGAGACATTGGATATTCTCCTGTGTTGTCATCCACCACTGTTTTGCACTGGGGATTTTTACTTTTAATTTTAGCCCCATAATCCATTTGGAGTGATTTACTTGTGAATAATGTTAGTTTACGGCCCAGTGTTTCATTTTGAAAGTGGATATCTTATTGTCTTTAAAACAACTACTGTACCATTTTGAAAGCTGGTTTTAAGTACATTTATTCTGAATAATGCTTGGAAAACTGAATTCTTTGAAACACTAATTCTTTTCTTTCATAAATATAGTTTGTCTCTCCATTTAATTAGAGCCTTATGTCATTTGGTATATCTTTATAATCTTCTTCGTATAACTTATATACTTCTTCGTATAACTTATATAACTTATAACTTCATATTGATTAGATCCAATTATTTTAAATGCTTATTTTAAATAATTCATTGCTCCAAAAGCTAGAAAAATTATTTACATGTTTAAACTAGTTGTTGCTAATATAACAGTAGTTTTGATTTTCCATATAGTTATCTAGTATTGTTTCACATTACTCAACTTAATTACTAGTTCTAAATTTTATGTTATTTCCCACTAAAATATTAGATTTTTCTCTTCTTCTCTAATATTATTTACCTCTTATTCTTTCTATTCTCATTTTTCCATGACTGGGCTCTCCAGTGCCACACTGAATCACAATA